>NC_044041.1:190291750-190372687 GCF_901765095.1 Microcaecilia unicolor
GCTTCATCGCATGCCCCCTAGCCCTAGTGTATTTGGAAAGAGTAAACAAATGGATTCATGTCTACCCGTTCCACTCCACTCATTATTTTATGGACCATCTCCCCATAGCCATCTTTTCTCTAAGCTGAAGAGCCCTAGACGCTTCAGCCTTTCCTCATAGGGAAGTCGTCCCATCCCCTTTATCATTTTTGTCGCCCTTCTCTGTATCTTTTCTAATTCCACTATATCTCTTTTGAGATGCGGCAAGCAGTATCATCCCCATGGCGGTCAGTATCGCATTTCCAATCCCCGACACCAGCACTGTCCCCTCCACTTGCACACAGTCAGTTGAACCAATCAGCACCCCCCCCATCCCCCATGTCAATTAAAATGAACATGGGGGAGGGTGAGCTTTGGCGCTGGCAGCTGGAAGCGCACTGCCGACTGCCCCAGGAGACTCCCAAGAGCAAACTCTTCAGCTGGTGGGACCCAGGGATCCCAGCCAGCTACACTAACGATGTGTACCGCCACTGAGTGGGCCCCTGCCCACCCGTGGCTACGCCACTATAACAAACTAGATATGAAACAATAAAATTATACCTCCAAAGCTAAATGAATTACTCCCTAAAATATTTTTTGTTGTGCTAAAAACACCCTCTCTCCCCCCCTCCCCCCCCCACTAACTTTGTATTATGAACACAAAATTTGTGTTAAATTTAAAGTATAACAGTCAGAAGAAAAAGGAGGAAAAGAAAAACTTATTGCAATCGTGAGCAACAGAACAGAAAAGCGAGTTTTCCATTTGAGGGAATCTCACAGTGTGCTCTTTCTAAGGGCCAGATGCATCAACCAAACGTAAAAAAATCTAAAACGTAAAAAGTCCTTACCGAAGTTGAAAAAAACAAAGAATGCACTAAAAAAAAACAAGTCGTACAAGTTCGGTGCGGTATTCTAAAGCTGAATGCATTAAAGAAGTGTAATCCCCGTCATTAATCTGCCCGTGAAGCATGCGCAGAGCAGCCAAGCGTTATGCTAGCTGCTCTGCGCATGCCAAAAAACGTCAAAAAAACACCCCAAAACGTCTTTTACCGACGTCCTTGCCCACCCGAGGTTGCCGCTGCTCCCCGCTAGTCAGGAGCGTCTTTTGCTGCCTCGCCCCCCCCCCCCCCGAAGTCGCCGCTGCTCCCTGCTCCCTCCTGCATCAAAATCACGTTAAGGCAGCCCGGCCCCCCTCCTCCCTCTCTCCCTCCCTTGACAGCTCCCGCCATCCTCCGCCCCCGTGCCCCACCGCCCCCCCCCCGAGGTCGTTGCCGCTGCTCCACCCTCCACCACCCCCCCCCCCCTCCGTCTTACTGGGCCCGTGCAGTGCCTCTCACCTCTGTGTGAAGGCGCTGCACGGGCAAGAACAGTTGATCGGCGATCAGTGATGCCTCCTCCGACGTCCCTCCGTTCTTCCTGGGCCCGCCGTCCTCCGACGTGTACATGTACAGTAGCTGCCACATGCCCGTTAGTTGTGTAGATGAAAACTGATTAAAGAATTAATGTCTTTTTGTAATCCGCTTTGAACCAGTACTGGTGTAGGCGGATAAAACGGATAAGTAAAATAAAGTTCTAGCCTTGAATCGCTATTTTGAGCACCCGGTTGCAATCACTTTCCACATCTCCAAGAGGAGGAACTGCCCTCCCACTGGGGGGGGGGAGGGGTAATCAATAACTAGGAATCATTTTTTAGGAGGAGGAGCTGGCAGTCATATGGGCTGGCTCCTCTCCCTCACTCTTGGCATTGCATATAGGGCTGAGTAGTCTGGCATTGTTGGGGTGACATGAAGTATGGTTGGTATCATCTAAGTGATATAACTGATGGATGTCCTGGACCGAAATCTCCTCTTGTAGAGGGGTTGCTGAGATCTATGAGAAGATAAGGACTAGCCAAAATGTATTTGGTGAGAACTCTGGTGGCCAATAAGAGAGCAAAGGGAAGGGCTTTGGACTGATAATGGTCAGTATGAGAAAGAGCCGGGAGGTATTTTCTGTGTTTTGGGTGAACTGAGATGTGCATGCATCTGAGATCCAGTGCACACCTCATCTAGCAGGGCAGAACAAGAGGAGTGTTCATCTTCTACTACTACTACTACTACTATTACTACTACTATTTAGCATTTCTATAGCGCTACAAGGCGTACGCAGCGCTGCACAAACATAGAAGAAAGACAGTCCGTGCTCAAAGAGCTATGTAATAAAAGTAAGCCAAGTATAGGATAATCAAGCCATTGTGACATCACTGATGAGGTTGGCTCTTATTGGTGGCCTGAGGCATTATGACATCACAATATTAGCTCTGGTTACAAGAGACTACTACTATTACTATTTATCACTTCTATAGCGCTACAAGGCATACGCAGCGCTGCACAAACATAGAAGAAAGACAGTCCCTGCTCAAAGAGCTTACAATCCAATAGACAAAAAATAAATAAAGTAAGCAAATCAAATCAATTAATGTGAACGGGAAGGAAGAGAGGAGGCTAGGTGGAGGCGAGTGGTTACGAGTCAAAAGCAATGTTAACGAGGTGGGCTTTCAGTCTAGATTTAAAGGTGGCCAAGGATGGGGCAAGACGTAGGGGCTCAGGAAGTTTATTCCAGGCATAGGGTGCAGCGAGACAGAAGGCGCGAAGTCTGGAGTTGGCAGTAGCGGAGAAGAGAACAGATAAGAAGGATTTATCCATAGAGCGGAGTGCACGGGAAGGGGTGTAGGGAAGGACGAGTGTGGAGAGATACTGGGGAGCAGCAGAGTGAATACATTTATAGGTTAGTAGAAGAAGTTTGAACAGGATGCGAAAACGGATAGGGAGCCAGTGAAGGGTCTTGAGGAGAGGGGTAGTATGAGTAAAGCGACCCTGGCGGAAGATGAGACGGGCAGCAGAGTTTTGAACCGACTGGAGAGGGGAGAGGTGACTAAGTGGGAGGCCAGCAAGAAGCAGATTGCAGTAGTCTAAACGAGAGGTGACAAGGGTGTGGATGAGGGTTTTGGTAGAGTGCTCGGAAAGAAAGGGGCGGATTTTACGGATGTTGTAAAGAAAGAAACGACAGGTCTTGGCGATCTGCTGGATATGAGCAGAGAAGGAGAGAGAAGAGTCAAAGATGACCCCAAGGTTTCGAGCTGAGGAGACAGGGAGAATGAGAAAGCCATCAACAGAAATAGAAAACGGGGGGAGCGGGGAGGAAAATGAGAAGCTCGGTTTTGGTCATATTTAATTTCAGGTGGCGTTGAGACATCCAGACAGCGATGTCAGACAAGCACGCTGAAACTTTGGTTTGGATGCAAGGTGAGATATCTTCCTTTACTGGACATTAAGTTGAAGTCCCTAAGATTCAGAGAGGGCATAAGGCAGGTGCACTGAAGAACAAACCAGTGGATGTGCATGTTGCAACATGCTTGGTTTATTTAAAAAAAAAAAACCACAAAAAAACCCCTTCATAGTAACATAGTAGATGACGGCAGAAAAAGACCTGCACGGTCCATCCAGTCTGCCCAATAAGATAACTCATATTTACTGCTTTTTGTGTATACCCTACTTTGATTTGTACCTGTGCTCTTCAGGGCACAGACCGTATAAGTCTGCCCAGCACTATCCCCGCCTCCCAACCACCGGCTCTGGCACAGACCGTATAAGTCTGCCCAGCACTATCCCCGCCTCCCAACCACCAGCCCCGCCTCCCACCACCGGCTCTGGCACAGACCGTATAAGTCTGCCCAGCACTATCCCCGCCTCCCAACCACCAGTCCCGCCTCCCACCACCGGCTCTGGCACAGACCGTATAAGTCTGCCCAGCACTACCCCCACCTCCCAACCACCAGTCCCACTTCCCACCACCGGCTCTGGCACAGACCGTATAAGTCTGCCCAGCACTATCCCCGCCTCCCAACCACCAGCCCCGCTTCCCACCACCTTCAAGAATGTAAAACTTTGCTTTCAGATCTGTCCAGCAGAAGGTAGGAAACAAAGCTGAAGATCCTCCGAGATTGCTGGGTGGGGGAAAGAAAGCATACAAGATCAGAACTTTACCCTACTTCTGAGATTTGGAAGAACTGCTTCAGCCTGGCCCGCTCAATCACATCACCCACGTGTGCGCTCGACTCAATCCCACTTGTCAATGGAAAATTTGACAGTTTGCAAAAATTAAAAGGAAAATGGAAAGAGCACTTAAATGTTTTTTTTGTATGGCAGGTTTTACTTTTAACAACATGAAGCTCCTTTTTAGGGCAATAAACATGAACACAGGAAACAATGATTAAAACTGAAACACCGCAACATAAGAGGCATCATCTATGAAAAAGAATAGAGTTCAAGGTCACCAAAATTGTGAAGTAAAGGTGCGTGCATGTCTGTCCAAAAGTGTTAGCCCAAAACTGTTTTTTTTTTTTTGTGCAAAAGTTTACTTTCCAAATTTGGCATCAATGGCAAAGATCTTTGCTAGCTGCTCTAGTTGGAGCTACCCTGTATGTACGAGTTCAGCAATCCTAACTTCAAACTGTTTCCCTCAGCGATACATGCAAGTATCCTGAGAACTGCGAGGAATCATCCTGAGAACTGTGACGATTCACGCACCTCTAAGGTGTTCACCACCTTGCTCCGTTTAAAACATTTAGAGTCTTCTTTAACAATGAAAAATGATGTACCTCCAATTAATTTCGTATTTGAGGAGGAGTGGCCTAGTGGTTAGGGTGGTGGACTTTGGTCCTGGGGAACTGAGGAACTGAGTTCGATTCCCACCAGGCACAGGCAGCTCCTTGTGACTCTGGGCAAGTCACTTAACCCTCCATTGCTTGCCGCATTGAGCCTGCCATGAGTGGGAAAGCGCAGGGTACAAATGTAACAAAAATAAAATAGATACTATTGGAGATTCTACATGGAATGTTGCTATTCCACTAGCAACATTCCATGTAGAAGGCTGTGCAGGCTTCTGTTTCTGTGAGTCTGACGTCCTGCGTCAGACTCACAGAAGCAGAAGCCTGCGCGGCCACATTGGTGATCTGCAAGGGCCGACTTCTACATGGAATGTTGCTAGTGGAATAGCAACATTCCATGTAGAATCTCCAATAGTAGCAACAGTGGAGGAGTAGGGCTAGTGGTTAGGGTGGTGGACTTTGGTCCTGGGGAACTGAGGAACTGAGTTCGATTCCCAGCACAGGCAGCTCCTTGTGACTCTGGGCAAGTCACTTAACCCTCCATTGCCCCATGTAAGCCGCATTGAGCCTGCCATGAGTGGGAAAGCGCAGGGTACAAATGTAACAAAAATAAAATAGATACTATTGGAGATTCTACATGGAATGTTGCTGCTATTGGAGATTCTACATGGAATGTCGCTATTCCACTAGCAACATTCCATGTAGAAGGCTGCGCAGGCTTCTGTTTCTGTGAGTCTGACATCCTGCACGTACGTGCAGGACGTCAGACTCACAGAAGCAGAAGCCTGCGCGGCCACATTGCTGATCTGCAAGGGCCGACTTCTACATGGAATGTTGCGCTAGTGGAATAGCAACATTCCATGTAGAATCTCAAATAGTAGCAACAGTGGAGGAGTGGCCTAGTGGTTAGGGTGGTGGACTTTGGTCCTGGGGAACTGAGTTCGATTCCCACTTCAGGCACAGGCAGCTCCTCATGACTCTGGGCAAAGTACTTAATCCTCCATTGCCCCATATAAGCCGCATTGAGCGCGGGGTACAAATGTAACATTAAAAAAAAAATAAAACATTTAATGTACATTTCCCTTTTTGTCATATTAAACAGCTAGCCTTTCGATCTTTTGAGCTTACTACCCTTGAAACAGTGGCCATATTCATACAGTCTTTCAAAGAAAAAAAATTATATCTATGCTGTCAACAAAGACAAAGTTATTTTTCTGTGCTCCTTTTCCTCTTACCTGAGAAGTCAGTAACGCCAAATGCTAGTTACTCTAATGTTCACAGAGCTACTTCATGCATGAGGAAACTGAAAATTACTCGACTGGTGGAGACATCTGTTTTTTTGGGGGGGGGAAAAAAAAGTACCGCCTTCCTCCCTAGTACTGCAAGAATTACTATCCCAACGACTGCTCTCTGAACGACCTTCTCCTGTTGTCTAGTTTTCAGTCAGTAGTACTGTTCACTGCCCCAGATCTCTCAGCTTAAAAGTGCGGTTAATCATACAGGGGGAAATTCTATAAATGGTGCTCAAACTTCGACACTCTTTATAGAACGGCACGTAGTGCTGGGATTCCCACTCAACTCTGGGTATGAGGCATTACACCAACTGAAACCAGATGTAAACCCGGCATGCAAATTAGACACAGATTCCACAAATTCTATGACCCTATATGCAATTTAAGGGAACATCCCCCGGCCCCGTGGCCACGCCCCCTTTTCAGATCAATGCAAAAACACATGATCTATTCTATAAATGGGTACAGGTGTTTTCATGCAGATCTGCTATTTCCGTCCTATTTCGGTGTCCTGCAGTCATTAGAACACTTTTTTTATGTTGAAAATTTGGCATTGAAGTAGACCCTAACATTTGGCACCATATATAGAATTCCCCCCCCCCCCCCCCCCCGCATCGAGAAAAACTGTAATTTCTGCAGAGAAGGGCGATGAAAGGGCGACCAAAATGATAAAGCGGATGGGACGACTTCCCTATGAGGAAAGGCTAAAGCGGCTAGGGCTCTTCAGCTTGGAGAAAAGGCGGCTGAGGGGAGATATGATAGAGGTCTATAAAATAATGAGTGGAGTTGAACAGGTAGACGTGAAGCGTCTGTTCACGCTTTCCAAAAATACTAGGACTAGGGGGCATGTGATGAAGCTACAATGTAGTAAATTTAAAACGAATCAGAGAAAATGTTTCTTCACTCAACGTGTAATTAAACTCTGGAATTTGTTGCCAGAGAATGTGGTAAAGGCGGTTAGCTTAGCGGAGTTTAAAAAAGGTTTGGACGGCTTCCTAAAGGAAAAGTCCATAGACCGTTATTAAATTGGATTTGGGGAAAATCCACTATTTCTGGGATAAGCAGTATAAAATGTTTTGTACTTTTTTTGGGATCTTGCCAGGTACTTGTGATCTGGATTGGCCACTGTTGGAAACAGGATGCTGGGCTTGATGGACCTTTGGTCTTTCCCAGTATGGCAATACTTATGTACATACCAGCTCTGTGTTTCTTTATATACTGAACCCCCAAAGCTTTTAAAAACAAAATTGACAAAATAAAAAGGCAAAGCAAAACACTCAGCCCTTACCTATAAGACTTATGAAGCTCCATCACCTTCTCTTCCAGTTCATTTGTCTGATTTGGTGCCAGTTTAAACTCATGAATGTACTCTGTACCATGAAGATCTGCATCGTAATCCCCCACCTCAGACTGGACAGTGTAGGAACCCAGTAGTGCCAATGTTGCAAAAGAGCAGGGTAGACGTCCATCAATAATGTCCTGTCGAAGCTGAAGACACAAATAATACCTACAAAGATACAGTAAATATGGATGAATGGCAATTTATAAGATAGAGTTCACATACAGAGTACTGAGCCAGTTAGGAGAACCATAATATAGGCTTTCCCATTCCGTTGAATAATACGTTAAGACGCAACATTGTCTTTTGCTGTAAGACATGGTCCACGTAAAAAAACTGAGTCCTTGGCTACATCAATTGACACCTAAAAAATTAACTCCCAACCCTTTTTTGGCTGACTGTTCCTGCTGAGGTATCTATGTGAGTAGGAGGAGAGTGGAGAACAAAACTTTTTTCCGTTTCTTCTTATCTTTCCTCAGTTGGGGGGGGGGGGGGTTACCTGGGTTCAATATCTTAAAAACTTATAAAAATGTGACGTAGTTGGGGTAATGGATTATACTTGGGTACAAGTTTGAATGGATATTATGTAATGTAGATAAGAGTTTCTCTTTACTGGATTGGTATGTTATTATCTGGTAGATGTTTTCGCAGGTTTTGTAATTTTTATATTATTTATTTATTTTTTATACCCCGTGCTTTCCCACTCATGGCAGGCTCAATGCGGCTTAGGTACTTATTTGTACCTGGGGCAATGGAGGGTTAAGTGACTTGCCCAGAGTCACAAGGAGCTGCCTGTGCTATTCCACTAGCAACATTCCATGTAGAAGTCAGCTTTCAGATCACCAATGTGGCCGCGCAGGCTTCTGCTTCTGTGAGTCTGACGTCCTGCACGTACGTGCAGGACGTCAGACTCACAGAAACAGAAGCCTGCACAGCCTTCTACATGGAATGTTGCTAGTGGAATAGCAACATTCCATGTAGAATCTCAAAGAGTAGCAACATTCCATGTAGAATCTCCAATAGTAGCAACATTCCATGTAGAATCTCCAATAGTATCTATTTTATTTTAGTTACATTTGTACCCCGCGCTTTCCCACTCACGGCAGGCTCAATGCGGCTTACATGGGGCAATGGAGGGTTAAGTGACTTGCCCAGAGTCACAAGGAGCTGCCTGTGCCTGAAGTGGGAATCTAACTCAGTTCCCCAGGACCAAAGTCCACCACCCTAACCACTAGGCCACTCCTCCACTGTTGCTACTATTTGAGATTCTACATGGAATGTTGCTATTCCACTAGCAACATTCCATGTAGAAGTCGGCCCTTGCAGATCACCAATGTGGCCGCGCAGGCTTCTGCTTCTGTGAGTCTGACGTCCTGCACGTATGTGCAGGACGTCAGACTCACAGAAACAGAAGCCTGCGCAGCCTTCTACATGGAATGTTACTAGTGGAATAGCAACATTCCATGTAGAATCTCCAATAGAAGCAACATTCCATGTAGAATCTCCAATAGTATCTATTTTATTTTAGTTACATTTGTACCCCGCGCTTTCCCACTCACGGCAGGCTCAATGCGGCTTACATGGGGCAATGGAGGGTTAAGTGACTTGCCCAGAGTCACAAGGAGCTGCCTGTGCCTGAAGTGGGAATCGAACTCAGTTCCTCAGTTCCCCAGGACCAAAGTCCACCACTCTAACCACTAGGCCACTCCTCCACTCCCAAAGTTTGAATAGAGACTTCTTTCAATTAAAAAAAAAAAACTCACTCCCAAAAGTTTGTGTGTTCTGGGTGGTCAACTGAAATCTACTTTCAGAGGTCATCCCTACAGCTTACACACTTGCTATCAGCGATTTAGTTTACTTTCTTCTAAACTGGTTTAAAAGCCGTAATGTGAACATGACATAAAAGAACAGGGGTAGTCACTTGC
Source organism: Microcaecilia unicolor (assembly GCF_901765095.1). Taxonomy (NCBI): domain Eukaryota; kingdom Metazoa; phylum Chordata; class Amphibia; order Gymnophiona; family Siphonopidae; genus Microcaecilia; species Microcaecilia unicolor. The sequence continues at coordinate 190,300,973 of NC_044041.1, forward strand.
AGTTAGAACAAAATTATTTGCATTTAAAAATATAAGACTTGTCTTACGGTCCACCTAGCCCTGGTTCCAATTGTGGCCAGTCTAGGTCACAAGTGCCTGGTAGAGTCCCAAAAAGTAGCAGGATTCCATGATGGATTCCATGATACTTAATATTTAGATGTATTTATGGAAAAATCATCCACTTTTCCTAGAAAGCTTTTAGGTCACAGCTCTGGGTTGAAGACTAGGCGCACTAAAACTCGGTGGTCATACAGGTAACATTCCCCACTTTCCTGACAATAAGCCATAATTCTACTAAGCATCAAAATGCAGAAGCACAGCAGTTCTCAACCTACTCTACTGGCCACATCTAGCCAGTCAGGTTTTCAGGGTATCCACAATGACTATTCATGAAATATAATTCAATACCAAGAAGGTGGTGCATGCAAATCGATCTCATGAATAGTCATTGTTGATATCCTGAAAATCTGACTAACTGGTGTCCCCTGTGGGATGAGTTGAGAAGCACTGATTTAGTAGATACAGGAGGTCATTTTAGAAGGACTGTGTGGAATTTACACATGTATAACAACAAAAATGATGATTGATTTATTTACACACAGAGGGGTCCTTTTACAAAGGAACGCTGAAAAATGGCATGTGGTAGTGTAGGCGCGGGTTTTGGGTGCAAGCCGATCCATTTTTTAGCGTGCCTGTATAAAAGGCCTTTTTTTTTTTTTTTTTTTGCTGAAAATGGACGTGCGGCAAAATCAAAATTGCCGCGCGTCTATTCATGGCTCTGAGACCTTACTGCCAGCCACTGACCTAGCGGTAAAGAATCCGGGCGGTAACGACCTACGCGTGTCCGTTACGCGCGCCTGGAAATAAAAAATATTTTTCAGACGCGCGCCAGAAATGAAATTACCGCAAGAGCCACACGGTAGTCGAGCGGTAACGCCATTTTGGCGCACATAGATGCTTACGCGACATAGTAAAAGGACCCCTCAATTCTTGTGTAATACCCTCCTGTATATTTTAAATCTTTCACTTGCGTTACCATTTTTAGCAAAATGCATGATGATGTTAACACATGCTACCATTTAATATTTCTAGTCAGTGGTGTAGCGAGGAGTTCGCCGCTGCGCACCCCCCCCCCCCCACGGGTACAGCATGACACCCCCCCCTCGGCACATCACCCAAGCCCCCCCTTGGCGCATCAAACCCCTTCCCCTCAGCGCATCACCCAAGCCCCCCCCCCCCGAGTGCATTCTTGCCTGCCATGTGCATGCCGCTGAGGGGGGGGGGGGGTCGGTTCCGTTGGTTCCCTGCTCCCTCTGCCCCGGAACAGGAAGTAACCTGTTCCGGGGCAGAGGGAGCAGGGAACCAGCGGAGCCGACACCCTCCCAGCGGCGTGCACCCGAGGCGGACCGCCCCCACCGCCCCACCCTTGCTATGCCACTGTTTCTAGTTCTCATTAAGTTCTAGGGCTCATTGGCAGTGCTGCATATTGTCATGTGGAGGGTCCAGCTTCAGTTACCGAGTCGGGTCTTCTGTTCTCTGGGCCATTCAGGGCTAAGGAATCTGCAGAGGCAATGTTACACCCCCAAGGAGGAGGGAGTTCCAGATGTTATGCAATGGAGACGCTTAGGGAATGGGTTTATGGCCAATGATTGCAAGGTTCTGGAAGGAGCTCTGATACATGGCCAGTAGCCAGGGACTCTCGCTGTGATCTGGTCTAGGTGAGTTCAGAGAGGGTTTACTGGGCAAACTTCTACGGTCTGTACCCTGAGAAAGGCAAGGACAAATCAAACTCGGGTATACAAATAAAGTATCACATACCATGTAAAATGAGTTTATCTTGTTGGGCAGACTGGATGGGCCGTACAGGTCTTTATCTGTCATCATTTACTATGTTACTCTTTGGGGTTCTTCATGGAATGTTGTTACTAATTGGGATTCCGGAATCTTTTAACTCATTAGGATTCCAGAATCTTCAGAACTTTTAGTACAAGAACAGTGCTGGGCAGACTTCTACGGTCTGTGCCCTGAGAAAGGCATGAACAAATCAAACTCAGGTATACATATAAAGTATCACATACTATGTAAAATGAGTTTATCTTGTTGGGCAGACTGGATGGGCCATACAGGTCTTTATCTGCCGTCATTTACTATGTTACCCCTTAGTAATGACTACCATTACGTTGTCCTGTCATGATTCTTGAGGTGACGCACTCACATATATCTTACCTAGTTATATCCTCTGTCAGCTGAGAAGGATCAGGCGGATAAAACTTCACACTGAATGTAAAATTCAAGGGTCCTCCTGCCAAGTTTCAAAACAAACATTTTACAATTTATATATTAAGACTGACTACGCAGCAGGACATTAAACGGGCTGGGTCAGCATTGCTGCACAGTTTAATAAACAAGGGGAACGGTAAACCATTTCGTTTGACATGTTCAGACAGACGGTATATCAAATACAATAAATAAATAAAATTAAAGTGAAAGAGGGGCAGTAGCGTAGCGAGGGCGGCTGACACCCGGGGCGGGTCACCACGGCGCACCCCCCCTCGGAGCGCATTCTTACCAGTGGCGCTCCGCCCCAAGTGCACGTCGTCGCTGGGAGCTGCGTCTGTTCCGCTGGTTCCCTGCTCTCTCTGCCCCGGAACAGGAAGTAACCTGTTCCGGGGCAGAGAGAGCAGGGAACCAGCGGAGCCAACACCTCCCCCAGCGGCGTGCACCCAGGGCGGACCGCCCCACCGCCCCCCCCCTTGCTACGCCACTGAAGAGGGGACCTATCAGAAATAAAAGGAGTCAATGAAATGGAGATATTTACATATTCCCATCATCTACTTTCCTACCAAAAACATTCATTTTGAAGCGGGGAACCCCCCCCCCCCCCCCAAAATCAGCCAGCCAAAGACTAAGGGGGCCTTTTACTAAGATGTGGTAAGTATTAACGCATGCTTACCACAAGGTAAAAAAGTACTACCGGAAGGCGTGCTCAGGCATCCTGTGGTAGTTTTGGGATCAGCGCACTTCCCACGCATGAAAAATATTAATTTTTTTAGCACGGTAAGGGGCTTACCGCTCGCTCTTCCGGGACTATCGCCCGCCCGATGCAGCCACCGGCTGCAGTCCTGCCCCAAGTACGCGCCATTTCCGGGGTAAAAAGAAACCCCCCCCTGGAAATTGCCTGTACAGCGATAACTTGACGGTAAATGCCGTGTGCTTCCCGGTTACTGCCGGATTAGCGCAGAAGCCCCTATCACCACCTCAGTGGGTGGTGGTAAGGGCTCCCTGTCCCACGCCCTTGCGGTAAGAGTTCTTTCACCGCATGGCCATGTGTGCTGGAGGCTTTTTTACCCACTGCAGTAAAAAGTGCCCTGGCATATGGGAAAAACGGCCCCCGCCACTACCAAAGGGGCCCTTTCCCCCCAGAAAACAGGTGTTATAAGTGCTCACATGTCATTACAGCTGTACTGAATAGCATACTTTATTATTCAGCCGAATTGGGTGAATTGGGTGGCAGAGCCGGTGGCGGGAGGCAGGGATAGTGCTGGGCAGACTTATACGGTCTGTGCCAGAGCCAGTGGTGGGAGGCGGGGCTGGTGGTTGGGAGGCGGGGTTAGTGCTGGGCAGACTTATACGGTCTGTGCCAGAGCCAGTGGTGGGAGGCGGGGCTGGTGGTTGGGAGGCGGGGTTAGTGCTGGGCAGACTTATACGGTCTGTGCCAGAGCCAGTGGTGGGAGGCGGGACTGGTGGTTTGGAGGCGGGGATAGTGCTGGGCAGACTTATACGGTCTGTGCCAGAACCGGTGGTGGGAGGCGGGGCTGGTGGCTGGGATAGTGCTGGGCAGACTTATACAGTCTGTGCCAGAACCGGTGGTGGGAGGCGGGGCAGACTTATACGGTCTGTGCCCTGAAAAGGACAGGTACAAATCAAGGTAAGGTATACACAAAAAGTAGCACATATGAGTTTATCTTGTTGGGCAGACTGGATGGACCATGCTGTCATTTTTTTCTGCCGTCATTTACTATGTTACTATGAATACGAATAATGAAAATGATTTGGTTGAATACGAAGACCGACTATGAATAATGGGCATTTGAGCTTTAACATAACAAATAATAAAAGAAGCAACGTGAAATCAGAGATCAAGTTTTTATTTCAGTAGGATTTAGCACAGTAGAAACCTGGATTTATTTGTATTTGAATCTAAAATCACTATTCGGCCAAATATGAATAATGTAATCAGGGTCGAATTGAATAGGAATATTAGGTTCAGCCCTAGTGGCCATTATTAAGAACTAGTAAAACAGGCCCGTTTCTGACACAAATGAAACGGGCGCTAGCAAGGTTTTCCTCGGAGTGTGTACGTTTGAGAGTGTGTGTGAGAGTGACTCTGTGAGAGAGAGTGAATGTGTGACTGTGTGTGTGTGTGAGAGAGAGAGAGTGAGACTGGGTGCGAGTGTGTGTGTGTGTGAGAATGAGAGTGTGTGCCAGGGCCCCCCCTCCCTCCCAGTCCCTCCGAGTGTCAGGGTCTCCCTCCCTCCCAGTTCCAGCCCCCATCCCTCCAAATTTTAGAAGTCATCTTCACTATTATAATAAATTATAGAAGCACGTGAACCAGAGATACCAAGTCACATGACATGCATTCGGCGACGGCTGCCTTCACACTCTCTTCACACGTATTCGGGGATCGGGGGACCAATCTCCCCTCCCCGTGGGGCAAAAGGCGGATATAGCGGGATCCTTCCAACGTTGTAATCACCAGATCCCACGAATCACGCAGATCTGGCTTTTACACCGTCCCTCCCATCCCCCTGCCATCTCTTCTTCTCTCTTTCACCCTTCCTAATCCAACATGTCTCTCTGTTCGCGATCCAGCACCTCTCCTTGAACCCCCTCAACCCCCTCATCAAACTCATACCAGAGATCACCCACCACCAGTCGTGCAACCAAGGAGGATTCCTTACCTGCAGCTTTCCTTCTCGGATGCCCCATCCTAACAACTTCCCTCTCCCATTCCTCGGATGCACCGGAAACAGGAAATCCCCCCTCCCCATCTCTCCCGCCCTCCGAGTTTCAGGGTCGTCCCCTCCCTCCCTCCTAGTTTTAGGGTCGTCCCCTCCCTCGAGCCACTGCGGTAAGTCGGGAGGGCAGCTGTTGAGCGCGTCAGTAATGGCTACGGTGACGTCAGCCTGTGCTATGGAGCCTAGCAGACCAACACCGAAGAAGTCGCGAACACAGGCAGCAAGACGCATAAAACGCTGGAGGTGAGAATTATTATATAGGATAATGAAGGCCTGCGCTGTGGATAGCGCTGGTCACTTTTTAAAGCAGCTCAATAAAAGAGCCCCTTGGTTTCTCAGTACTACTTAAACCCAGTATAACTGCGCTAATTTTTTCAGTGACCTGATGGACTCTTGAAAAACAGTAAGAGGTATTAAACTACTCCAATAAAATCGGGCTCACCTGCATCTTCCTTGTTAATCCTTACTTCTACAAGTTTTTTTTTTTTTTTTTTTACACAAACGACTGTGGAAACCGATTTATTTCGGACCAGGCATCCCCACAACTACTCCTTGGATTTTGTTCCGAAGCTACCGGTCTTTAGGGGTGGGAGGGCATAGGAACTTTTCAAAATTATTGGGGGTGCTATGCCCAGTGGAAGTAACCCTTCCCTGGACACATACAAGGAATTTTCTCAATATTGGGGGGGGGGGGGGGATGCTCAAGCACCCACAGAGTCAGCTCCTATGTGGGAGGAAAACCTTAAGGGTACATCCACTTCACTCTGCTGTTACAGCAGCAGTCCCCCCCCCCCCAGCTGACAAGTAGCCCCCTTTAAAACTTGCCATAATAATGAACCATTTAGATTCTGCAGCTATCACAGTTCCTTTCCAGGAGCCATAAATTCCTTCCCCCGTGGAGCTCTGTGCTTTTGTCAGCCTAAGTAGCAGAAGCCAACTTTGGTATCAAATCTGAGTTGGAAGTTCCACAAATGTATTAACAATTATTCCACTATGCATTAATCTCCCCACTATCCACCCAGTCTCCTGAAACTTGTTTCAGGGTCACAAAGTTTTTTTGTTTTGTTACATTTGTACCCCGCGCTTTCCCACTCATGGCAGGCTCAATGCGGCTTACATGGGGCAATGGAGGGTTAAGTGACTTGCCCAGAGTCACAAGGAGCTGCTTGTGCTGGGAATCCAACTCAGTTCCTCAGTTCCCCAGGACCAAAGTCCACCACCCTAACCACTAGGCCACTCCTCCACTGTTGCTACTATTTGAGATTCTACATGGAATGTTGCTATTCCACTAGCAACATTCCATGTAGAAGTCAGCCCTTGCAGATCACCAATGTGGCCGTGCAGGCTTCTACATGGAATGTTGCTAGTGGAATAGCAACATTCCATGTGGAATCTCCAATAGTAGCAACATTCCATGTAGAATCTCCAATAGTAGCAACATTCCATGTAGAGTCTCCAATAGTATCTATTTTATTTTTGTTACATTTGTACCCTGCGCTTTCCCACTTATGGCAGGCTCAATGCGGCTTACATGGGGCAATGGAGGGTTAAGTGCCTTGCCCAGAGTCACAAGGAGCTGCCTGTGCCTCAAGTGGAAATTGAACTCAGTTCCTCAGGACCAAAGTCCACCACCCTAACCACTAGGCCACTCCTCCACTGTTGCTACTATTTGAGATTCTACATGGAATGTTGCTATTCCACTAGCAACATTCCATGTAGAAGTCAGCCCTTGCAGATCACCAATGTGGACGTGCAGGCTTCTGCTTCTGTGAGTCTGACGTGCAGGACGTCAGACTCACAGAAACAGAAGCCTGCGCAGCCTTCTACATGGAATGTTGCTAGTGGAATAGCAACATTCCATGTAGAATCTCCAACAGTAGCAACATTCCATGTAGAATCTCCAATAGTATCTATTTTATTTTTGTTACATTTGTACCCTGCGCTTTCCCACTTATGGCAGGCTCAATGCGGCTTACATGGGGCAATGGAGGGTTAAGTGACTTGCCCAGAGTCACAAGGAGCTGCCTGTGCCTGAAGTGGGAATCAAACTCAGTTCCTCAGTTCCCCAGGACCAAAGTCCACCACCCTAACCACTAGGCCACTCCTCCAGTTAGTAATGTTTTCTCAATTAGCATCACCAACATCCTGAATATTTAAAAATTAATGCTCATCAATAAATTCCAATTACTGACATGCAAAATAAGAGCTGCCAAGACAGAGGAGCAGTGCTAGAGTGCTATTTTATGGTTCTGATCATCTAAGTAATCAAGCTTTGTCCTTCCGCTTCAAGAACAAACATTATTCTATTGAATAAAAAGCCACTGATCTCAACTCTCTGTTCCAGTCAAACTAAAACTGTAATTGCACACTGGTAACAAAAGTAAGACATAATTCATAAAAAATAAAAAAAAAATAAAAAGTTAAATGACCCCATAAACATTCCATAAAAATGTCAGGGCATTTTATTCATCGGGTCAATCAGAACAAGCTCATTTGTTTCAAGGGTTGCTTGTTCTTTAGTTATAATTACTTCAACTTTTCATTTTACACTATAAAAACTACATTGTTTTGTCCCCGTGTCTCAAAACAAAGACTACGAAGAGAAAGCTTTTCAGACTCGTGTTGTGAACTCTCAAACAGGAGGTTATCCCAATTCCTGGGGCAAAAAGCAGCAGATTCCATCTTTAACTGTGTACAAAAAAAAAAAAAAAGAGACGGATGGAAAACGAAAGCTTTTGAACTGAATTCGCTGAACTTACCGTGAACCTGTCTCTTAATTTCTTTGGTTGAATCCAGCCATGTCTGCAAGCAAACCAAAACACCTCCTTTAACACATGGATTAAAGAAAATAGCCAGGATAGTTTCTCAGAGAACGTAACTGGCAACAAAGTATGGCTAATGAATTGTTCTGCATTTTGTTACTTTTGTAGCAATGATAGCAAGTATACAGGTTCACAAGACAGAGTTTAAACGATATTTTTAAAGATTACAAAATTAAAGGGCCCTGTTTACTAAGGTGTGCTAGCGTTTTTAGTGCATGCTAACGCTAGAGATGTTAGCGTGTGCCTACAGCGTAGCTTTGTAAACAGGGCCCTAAGACATTCTTCCTGCAAAGTATGGCAATTCTCCCCTACTACAAATTACCGAGGGGGCCTTTTATTTATTTATTTAGGCGCATTTATACCCCACATTTTCACACATAAGCAGGCACAATGTGGCTTACACAAATTCAAGAGGATACAATACAATACAGAGAAGGCACAGATTCGGAGTGTGACAGGAGGGGAAGGAACATGGGATGGCACAGGTTAAACATTTGATCAGCTAGCGGAATAAGCCTTGTCGAATAAGAATGTTTTTAAGGACTTCTTGAACAGCTGATGGTCGACAAGCTCTTTTGAGCTGTTTTGGCAGGACATTCCAGAATTCTGGACTGATGTAGGGGGAAGGACGAAGCATAAAGGGTCTTGTATTTAACATTCCTGCAGGTGAGGTAGGTCCTTGCAGATGCTAGGGCATTCCTAGATGGGAGATCGATTAAATGAAGCATGTATTCAGGGGCTTCCCCCATATATGATCTGGTGTGTTAGTGAGCAGATCTTAAATGTGATACGGTCCTTTACTGGGAGCCAGTGAAGCTGAAAACGTAGAGGCTGAGCAGGGACAAAGCGCGATTTCCCCAGGATTAGCCTAGCAGCCGTGTTTTGAACTGTCTAAAGCCTTTTCAGAACATAGTCCCGACAACCGGCATAGATCCCACTACAGTAGTCTATATGGGATAGGACCAGCCAATGAACAAGGAAAAGCTCTCTAAGTTATGAAATGCCTGACATGCTTCAGCCTCCACATTGCATAGAACATTCTGACGCCTTACATCATCACAAAAAGAAACAGCTGATCACAGGAGGAACTTCCTTGAACGAAGGCGCTACTCCGGCGCTGAACTAAAGAAGACTTTTCGGCTGCAGCAAACGAGGTATCTGATGCGGCGGCGGGGCAGGCGACAACAGCTGCTGGGGGGGGGGTGGCTAAACAGTGCCCCCCCACCTCGGGCTCTGGCCCCCCCTCCCAGCAAGGTCTAGCTACGCCCCTGATTTGCACGATCGTCCAGTTGGAAGTGGTTATCCAACACTACTCCAAGGATTCTCAGGCTATTTGAGATCGAAAGCTTGCAGTCCTTAATGATGAGTCCTTTTACTAAGCTGTGGGGAAAAATGGCCATGCGCTAGCGGCGGGGGCCATTTTTCCTGCGCGCCAGGGCCCTTCTTACTGCAACGGGAAAAAGACTCCACGCACACATGGCCATGCGGTAAGAAAAAAAAACTCTTACCGCATGGCCACATGACGAGGAGCCCTTACCGCCACCCACTGAGGTGACGATAAGGGTTCCCGCGCCAACCCGGCGGTAACTGGGCAGCATGCGGCGATGCCCGATTACCACCGGGTTACTGCCACGCAAGCCATTTCCGGGGGGTTTCCGCGTTGGGCCGGCGGTAGTCCCCGGAAGAGCGAGCGGTTGGGCTTACCGCCCCCTCTGTAAAAGAGCCCCTGAATTTGCGAAAAATAAGACTTTTGTACATATTGCAGACTATTTATAAAGCTACTGTTTTAATTTCACATCATCTGATAGTATGTTGCCCACCATCCTGGACGTCAAAAGCCAGATTCACCGTAAAGAAGCCAAGTGCAAAAAAAATATGCTTAAGTAGAAAACAGAATTCCTAACAGCAGACAAAAAATATCAGTCAACCCTACCAATAAGCCCCTTCGATCTCAGAAGTTCATATTTTCTTCTCCTTTTTTGAACAATTTCCATCCTTCTGATATGTTTGCACTTGCAGAATACCACCAACTATTATTTTTGAAGAGGATAGTGTTACTTGGCCTGGCAGTTTCCTCCTGGCTTTTTAAAATTATTATTATTTCCAGATCGGTCAGGAATTATCCCTGGCAGCTAATAATGCCATGAGTCTTCTTGTGGCTGTTTGGGATATATGATTCATTTTTATCCCATCGAACGGAGCACAGCCATTGCAGCAATCGCTCTTTGGACGAGATGTACGTATTGTTCTTTCCTGCAGAACCTGGCACAAGTGCCTCTCGGCAAATAGACGTCATTGTCGTGCAAGGGTTGGGCCTGCCTTCCTTTGAACTGCTCTTAAACGTCGTCTTCTCAGAATCCCTGGCTGGCCCAATTAGCAGAAATTACAGTGAAATGGAAAAAAGAACAAGCAACTTCTGGAAGCTATGTATATTAATACCCATTGTAAGGGTGGGGGGGACTCCAAGACTTTGAGATCATCATTGAAAAGACTGACAGATTAAGTGGGCAAACCCCTGTAACCCCACCAGTACGGTGCTGCTCTATAGTACCAAGTCCTAAATGTGCTTCACAGCAGGTGTAATGCCCAGCATGGATCTTTTAGGGTAGAGATGTTTAGTCCCCTTCTTTAATGGGGAATAAATGTCTATTATCTCACCACACCGTTTTCCCTCTCGAGACACGCCCAGACCAAACACCCTTCCATTTACACACACTTGGGTTGGATGAATGCATATCTCAGCTTTGTAAAATGGGGACTTAAACCTTTATCTTGCATAAGTACATAAATATGGCCATACTGGGAAAGACCAAAGGTCCATCGAGCCCAGCATCCTGTTTCCAACAGTGGCCAATCCAGGTCACAAATACCCGGCAAGATCCCAAAAATGTACAAAACATTTTATACTGCTTATCCCAGAAATAGTGGATTTTCCCCAAGTCCATTTAATAACGGTCTATGGACTTTTCCTTTAGGAAGCCGTCCAAACCTTTTTAAAACTCCGCTAAGCTAACCGCCTTTACCACATTCTCTGGCAACGAATTCCAGAGTTTAATTACACGTTGAGTGAAGAAACATTTTCTCCGATTCATTTTAAATTTACTACATTGTAGCTTCATTGCATGCCCCCTAGTCCTAGTATTTTTGCAAAGCGTGAACAGACGCTTCACATCTACCCGTTCAACTCCACTCATTATTTTATAGACCTCTATCATATCTCCCCTCAGCTGCCTCTTCTCCAAGCTGAAAAGCCCCAGCCACTCTAGCCTTTCCTCATAGGGAAATCGTCCCATCCCTTTTATCATTTTCGTCGCCCTTCTCTGCACCTTTTCTAATTCCACTATATCTTTTTTGAGATGCGGCGACCAGAATTGAACACAATATTCGAGGTACGGTCGCACCATGGAGCGATACAAAGGCATCATAACATCCTCATTTTTGTTTTCCATTCCTTTCCTAATAATACCTAACATTCTATTTGATTTCTTAGCCGCAGCAGCACACTGAGCAGAAGGTTTCAACGTATCAGACGACGACGACACCTAGATCCCTTTCTTGGCCCGTGACTCCTAACGTGGAACCTTGCATGACGTAGCTATAATTCGGGTTCCTCTTTCCCACATGCGTCACTTTGCACTTGCTCACATTAAACGTCATCTGCCATTTAGATGCCCAGTCTCCCAAGGTCCTCGTGTAATTTTTCACAATCCACCCGCGATTTAACGACTTTGAATAACTTTGGGTCATCGGCAAATTTAATTACCTCACTAGTTACTCCCATCTCTAGGTCATTTACAAATATATTAAAAAACCTCTAAGTGCCAGTTTACGCACATATCAAACATGAACAATTCTTCTAAAATGAGTGCATTAGTGTTTTGGAATTTTGCATCTCTTTCCTACAAAATGTAAAGCCTTAAACGTTCAAGGCTGCTCTTTCAGAGCCTAGTTGCCAGGGAGACCAGTCATCCACTTACAGGACTCATCCCGACTTCCCAGTTCTAGGGACAATGAAAGGGTTCGGTAATTAATGGCACTGTCATCCTGCATTGGGTAATGAATCAGTGTAAAACAATTCTCGCTTTCAGCCAGCACGCTGCTTTCACTGCATAAAGTCTGTTGAAGAGTCGGCCCATTCAATTTTTGCCCATCATGGTTTGGCAACACAGCTTAGCTCATCCGTTCAAAAACAATAACCAGTTCTCAAAGGGTTGAAGTTTGATTAGGAAACATTCAGGTAGTCAAACGATTTCTCATAAAGTAGCAATGTATACTAAGATGTCATAAACAAATTTGGGAGCAAATCACGGGTTAGCCAAAATAAATATCAAATCAAAACCTTAAGATGACGATAAATATCTTGCCAAACTCATAAGCAAATATGATGGTGCTGCACTCAGGGGGGATGGATGACGCTACACAGCCGCGATCCGCCCCGGCTGGCAGCCGACCAAGGAACGCCACTGACAGAGGGAGTGTGCGTTTCTGCACTTATCAGTTAGCAAAGCTACTCTGCCGTACGCCGATTAGCGTGGGATTAGCGCATCAGCCCTTAACACCTATAAAATAAGTGTTGGCAAGGGCTCACGTGTCGATCTTTTTTAATGGCCAATGGCAAAATTAGCATTCTTCTGAATTTTCCCGCTGTTCAGGAGAACAAGACTGTTTGGGTGCTATGGATGCCGAAAAAGGATGACACCCCCCGAAGGAAGCCTGAAGTGAAACGGTGATGCACTGTTGAGCACATTGGCAACATAATTAAGATAAGTGTCTACGGCATACAATTTTGATTGCAGTTTCTACGGAAAAGATTGAAAATTTTATGATAAAGAAAAAATAAAGGGAAAAAAAAATCTTTTCACATAGCAGCGGCAAATAGAAAGGAAGAATTAAAAATAACATAACAAAGGAGGTTTTTTAAGGACTTGTGAGGAAGCTGCTCATTCAGCAAGTTGTAAGCAGGATAAATTATGAGCTTCTGAAGTCCTTTTTCCTCCTTTTTGAAAACATCTTTAAATGTAAAAGGTCTTAGTATTATTACATTACAAGCAAAAACGCCAGTTTCGGAACAAATGAAACGGGCCCTAGGAAGGCTGACGTCTAAGCATTTTCTCGTCTCTCTCTCTCTCCCCTGCTCTCCCCCCTCCATGTCCAGCGATTCTCCCCTGCCCTCCCCTCTATACACAGCAGCGGCAGGCTCGGCTCGCGTCACCTCCAGCCTTCTCATGCCTTCCCTCTCAGTGTCCCACCCTCCTCTGACGTCATTTCGTCTTTCCGCGAGGGCGGGACACTGAGAGGGAAGGGAACGCTGGAGGTCAGCTGATGTAAGCTCATTAGCATACGGTTATGAACCCAGCCAGCCGGTCATCCACGGACGCAGATTGACCAATTATTATATAGAGATATTACTTGCACTGGTTTGACAGCAATTGAATCCTTTTAGCAAGTTAACAATCTTTTGAAGAGTTAATTTAATGCACATGGCCATAATGCGCAGGAAAGATCTGTGTGAGGGCACGCTAAAGACACTTTTTTTTTTTTTTAACACAGCTTGGTAAAAGATCCCCAAAGGGAGATATCAGTAAGAAGGGACAATTTTAAGATTAAAATGGTAGCTGGCTGGATTCTCAAAAAAAAAAAAAAAAAGTGTGCCCTCCAAATTACCAGAAGAAAGCGGACCTCCGCAATGGAAAATCCAAAAGAAGGGCACAGCGAAGGCGACAAGACAGATGATGCCAATCAAACTTCTACTGGACTCAAGAAAAGTTCACAGCAAGAGTTTATTAATCAAAAAAAATGGACTCGACACGAATCGTGTTTCGGCCACTCTGGGCTGCCTCAGGAGTCCCTGTATGGCACAGTGCTGTTGATCCTTTAGGAAAAGTCTTCACCAAGTGTTGAGGTTTGCTAACTAGACCTGGAACGGCACTGCTTTTTGAGCAGTGCTGTTCGTATCGGTATATAGGAGCTGAAAAGTTTCTTTGACTCAACATTTCCCAGGTCTTGTTAGCAAACCCCAACACTTGGAGAAGACTTTTCCTAAAAGATCAACAGCACTGTGCCATACTGGGACTCCTGAGGCAGGCCAGAGTGGCCGAAACACGATTCGTGTCGAGTCCATTTTTTTGATTAATAAACTCTTGCTGTGAACTTTTCTTGAGTCCAGTAGAAGTTTGATTGGCATCATCTATCTTGTCGCCTTCGCTGTGCCCTTCTCTCTCTCCAAATTACCAGTACATTTTTACAAAATGTACATGTTAAGCCCTATCCTATTCTAAATTAAAGAGTAACTGAAGCTCACCAGAAACAGACACCGGCAGCTCTTCTACACATCAACATCTTGCATTCATTTGGTTCTTAGAACACTTGTATCTCTTGAGCAATTTCATAGCTATCAAACTACAAACGAGGACTCCTCTTAGCTTCTAAAATGATATGCAGTGAAAGACATATTAATGGTATTCTAACCACATGGATCCCCCCCCCCCCCCCCCAATAATACAGCTCCATGTAATCTAATAAAGTCTCAACCATTGACTTTGAAGGAAAGGTTCGCTGTCATGCAATTGAAAACATTCAGTATTTCTGTCTTTACCTGAATAGCTGAATAGACTGTGCTAATAAATCTTACAAATACCAAAAGGCGGTTTCCGCTGTTTCCATCTTATGTCTGAAAAGAGGAGCATCACGGCAAACTAACCACTGCCGAGATACCACGTTGCAAACAAAAAGTATGAGAAGAGTTTGGCTCCAAGTCAGAAATTCTCAAAAGGTTTCGAGTGCTTGAGTTCTAAAGTCTCTGGGCCTTCACAGCCCAAATCCTCCACATCTTTCTACAACCCCTGCTGCTGTTCTTCAATAACCAATTCTGCCCTCAAATTCATCCCCAAGTGGCTTGTTTCCTGCAGAACCTTTATCCTACAGGACACTGTAGTATCGTTTATAGTGCCGACCCAACATTCGCTTCAATCTGATCAGTCACATCTGCTCTAAAACAAGTAAATTGGTTTCTCATCATCTACCAGGTGGTGCTTATGTCCATTTTTATTTTTTTCACTGCTATGAAGCACGCTGAGCTGTGCAAGTGGCTTGCGTTTACGTTTCAGTGCCTCAAAAATCACATTTTCAATCTCTAAAAGCAGTGGCGTAGCCAAGGGTGGGCCTGGGTGAGCTCAGACCCACCCAGTGGCAGCACATCTATGAAGTGTCTGGCAGGGATTCCCAAGCCCTACCAGCCGAAAAGTCCCGTCCTTCCTGCATACCAGCCTTCCCTCTGATGTATTCCCGCCTATGCGGAAACAGGAAGTTGCATGAGAGGGAAGGCTGTGGAGCCAACATGAGCAGTGTGTATTAGTTGCTGCCAGTGAAAATCTGCTATTTAAAAGGTATGCGGGGGAAGGGGATGTTTGAGAGACTATATGACATGCAGGCGAGAGAGGGAGAGACCAAATCACTTGTGGGACAGGGCGGAGTTCTTCTGCCCACCCATCTTGGGCCCAGGCCCACCCAAAATTGGGTGTCTGGCTACGCCCCTGTCTAAAAGGGCAGGTTCTGCAGAGCTCCCATGGGACCTGCCTATTCCTCACAATTGAGAAAGCACCACCGCTGCCACCAGCAGGAACACAGATGGAGGACACCAGTATAGCTCGGAGGAAATGCTGCACAGAAGTCAAAGCACAGATTTCAAATGAATTACTGCTGCCACGTTCATCATTTTCATTACATTTTTATTGTTTATTGAATGATTCTCCAAGTGTAAAACTTATCAAGTCTCCTATATCCTGAATGCTATGGCTTGGTTCTAATGATCCCATACAGCAGAGCCATTTCACCCCCAATCCCCATACATATATTGAGCCACTTCTAAGCTAAAATCCTTGCTTGAATAATATTCTATAGATTTTCTCCCACATAGAATACTGACTTCCTCTCACTGCACCGGTTTTCCTTATTTCCGTAAATCCTACCTTTGTTGTAGAAGACTCCCAAAAGGCCAACCCAAAGTAGTCTTCTTCTAGAAGATTAAGATGATTGCACACTTTATTAATCAGATCCTGCCCCTTTGCATGTTTCTGTAAATGAAAGACGGGACACAAGCTATATAATACTATTGAAGATATTATTAATACAGTAATAGCAGCAAAACAGCTTTACAAACAAGGTGGGTGTAGTGCAAAGTTACTACTACTACTTAACATTTCTAGAGCGCTACTAGGGTTACGCAGCGCTGTACAGTTTAACAAAAAAGGACAGTCCCTGCTCAAAGGAGCTTACAATCTAATGGGTGAAATGTCAAGTTGGGGCAGTCTAGATTTCCTGGATAAAGGTACAATGGTTAGGTGCCGAAGGCGACATTGAAGAGGTGGGCTTTGAGCAAGGATTTGAAGATGGGCAGGGAGGGGGCTTGGCATATGGGCTGAGGGAGATTATTCCAGGCATGGGGTAAGGTGAGGCAGAAAGGGCGGAGCCTGGAGTTGGCGGTGGTGGAGAAGGGTACTGAAAGGAGGGTTTTGTCTTGAGAGCGGAAGCTACGGGTAGGAACGTAAGGGGAGATGAGGGTAGAGAGGTAAGGAGGGGCTGCAGATCGAGTGCATTTGTAGGTGAGTAGGAGAAGCTTGAACTGTATGCGGTACCTGATCGGAAGCCAGTGAAGTGACTTGAGGAGAGGGGTGATATGAGTATATCGGTCCAGGTGGAAGATAAGACGTGCAGCAGAGTTCTGAACCGCCTGAAGGGGGGATAGATGGCAAAGTGGGAGGCCAGTGAGGAGTAGGTTGCAGTAGTCAAGGCCACTCCACTTGAGGAAGATGGATACATATGAAGGACTAAAAGACCATTTTAGTTAACATTAACAGAAAAATGTGCCTTCAATGGTTCTCTCAATTGGAATTTAATTCCTATAGTACAGTGGTACTTACTGATGGCCAGAGAGTCACTAACAAGTAAGGTTTCAGGTTTTCTTGGATATGCATAATTTGCATAGATTCTGCCTCCCTTGTAACTCTCTCATTCATATTCATTAGGGATAGCTGGAAAACCCCAACTCATTCCTGGCACTTGAGGACTGGACTACATAGTAGATGGGTTGGAGAATAGTGTTGTAGATACCGTAGGGTGCTGATGATCCCAACCTTATCGGATGTTCTGGATTATTGGATGCCAGTAATCCAGGCTCTGCCCCCTCCCTCCCTCTCAGGATTAGAGCCCTGCTCAAGTGTCTCCTCCCCCCCCCCCCCCCCCCCCCACCACCAGGCCTACCTTATAGTCCTTAATGGTCTAGTGGTGAAATTGGGGCAAGAGCAATCCCAGACAGCCGCTAGAAGGCCATTTTGAAAGAACAGCCAGCACGGGCAGGAGTGACTTGACGATTGCTCCTGCCCCGACTTCACCAATAAATCATCAGGGACCATAAGAGGGTGTGTGGGGTCTGGGAGGTAGGGCCACTACTGTTAAGGGCAGATAAGGGAGGGATGAGCCGAGTGTGGCGGTTCCCCGCTGCACTGTTCCACGGTGGTACACAAAGAGGCATATTTTCAAAGCACTTTGGGAGGCTAAGTTCCATAGGTTTCTATGGAACTTTGGGAGGCTAAGTGCTTTGAAAATGAGCCCCAAAGTCCCTCATCTATCATTTCTGGATTATCCAACATATTCGGTTACTTTGACCATTTGTTGGTCCTCTTTATTGACCAGAAAATAATAATATGCGAAATAATAATAATATAGTTTCCGGAAGCTACTCAGATACAGCCAGTATTCAGCGCCAGACCCACACAGCTAACTGCTTTTAATGCAGTCTTACATGTTCTACGTAACTATGAGGGAATCAGCACTGAATATCGCTGATATTCCAGCTCTACCCTTTTACCACCCCAAAACTAACCAGAGAGTAATCGCGGCAGTCAAATTAGATATTAACCAGACAGCGCCACTGGATATTAGCTCCTGGGCCAGAAGCCTCTCCTGCCTGATTAAATCAATTTGAATTATAGTATGTTGAATAACTGGGACTCTATTGTATCGTAAAGATACATACGCTAGGATGAATGGTACAGGTTAATTTATTTTTGCAATATTTAATCACTGAGCTATGCCAATTTATGCTCTTAACTATAACTCGTTGCAAGCCTAATTGATGGTATGTGACATCACATGGAAACAAATGAATAGGAAGTAAACCTCTACCCAGGAAATCTACACTGCCCCAACTTGACATTTCATTCTTTAGATTATCAATAGAAATCAAACAAAATAAAACATGGAAAAGAAAATAAGATGATACCTTTTTTATTGGACATAACTTAATACGTTTCTTGATTAGCTTTCGAAGGTTGCCCTTCTTCCTCAGATGGGAAATAAGCAAATGTGCTAGCTGACAGTGTATATAAGTGAAAACATTCAAGCATTACTATGACAGTAAAATAGATACTATTGGAGATTCTACATAGAATGTTGCTACTATTGGACATTCTACATGGAATGTTGCTATTCCACTAGCAACATTCCATGTAGAAGGCTGCGCAGGCTTCTGTTTCTGTGAGTCTGACGTCCTGCACGTACGTGCAGGACGTCAGACTCACAGAAGCAGAAGCCTGCGCGGCCACATTGGTGATCTGCAAGGGCCGACTTCTACATGGAATGTTGCTACTATTGGAGATTCTACATAGAATGTTGCTACTATTGGACATTCTACATGGAATGTTGCTATTCCACTAGCAACATTCCATGTAGAAGGCTGCGCAGGCTTCTGTTTCTGTGAGTCTGACGTCCTGCACGTACGTGCAGGACGTCAGACTCACAGAAGCAGAAGCCTGCGCGGCCACATTGGTGATCTGCAAGGGCCGACTTCTACATGGAATGTTGCTACTATTGGAGATTCTACATAGAATGTTGCTACTATTGGACATTCTACATGGAATGTTGCTATTCCACTAGCAACATTCCATGTAGAAGGCTGCGCAGGCTTCTGTTTCTGTGAGTCTGACGTCCTGCACGTACGTGCAGGACGTCAGACTCACAGAAGCAGAAGCCTGCGCGGCCACATTGGTGATCTACAAGGGCCGACTTCTACATGGAATGTTGCTAGTGGAATAGCAACATTCCATGTAGAATCTATAGAAATCAAACAAAATAAAACGTGGAAAAGAAAATAAGATGATACCTTTTTTATTGGACATAACTTAATACATTTCTTGATTAGCTTTCGAAGGTTGCCCTTCTTCGTCAGATCGGAAATAAGCAAATGTGATAGCAGATAGTATATATAAGTGAAAACATTCAAGCATTACTATGACAGTCTGACAGGGTGGGAGGAGGGGGGTGGGTAGGAAGTATGCATGGGGACATCAAAGCTTTAGATTGTAAGCTCCTTTGAGCAGGGACCGTCCCTTCTTTGTTTACTTTGTACAGCGCTGCGTAACCCTAGTAGCGCTCTAGAAATGTTAAGTAGTAGTAGTAGTAAACCATGTTTTTTTAATTTCTGAAACCCTGTTACTTGTAATAGTTTTCAGATGCTCATGTCCCTGTAGTTACTATCACTACTTGAGTGAAAGCAACAGAACGTTAGCCTTCTCAGATTCTATTCAACTGTAAGCAATTAGTATTACTCCTATCAACGTCAGACACTACAACGCAGCATTCAAGGTGTAAATGGAACTACTGTGATTGGAAAATGCAGCGAAGGCATTAAACTAATCTGGATGTAAACAAATCGGTAAACTGCAGCTGGTTCCTACTACTTTAAAAAGAGAATCAAATTATTCTACAGTATAACGATTAAACATTAATATTAGTAGTCACTTTATGTTTATGAGAAATTGAAAGTCTTCACATAAAAGCAAGTCGCACCTCATAAAGCTTACAGGCCACGACTGTCTTTGGCAAACGGAGGATTCCTGGCCTTACCTCTATTTCACATTCATAGACCGTGTCATCCAGCAGGTTGATCTTGCAGTGCATGATCCTGGATTTCTTGACAGGCTTTTCAGATGTCTTGGGTTCTTTATTAATCTTTGTCTCTCTATTTTCCACTTTTTCTTTGTGTGCCTCTCCTCCTGCTTCCTCCTCTGCCTCCTTACACTCAAGATCAAAGTCCTGGTCGTCCCTTCTGTCCTCTTGAGCGGGCTATAAACAGAATTCATTAATTTTATGCTCATGTAGACCCTAATTCAAAGCCAAAAATATACATATTTATTATTCTGAAGGTCAAATTGGATTCTTACAACAAATTACTTTCCTATGCATTATTTTTGGTTACGTATCCAATAATGTCTCTCTTGTCGTCGTCCTCCTTCTCCTCCACTGCTAACTCCAGGCTTCGCTCCTTTTCTCTCGCGGCACCTTATGCCTGGAATAGACTTCCTGGACCTATACGCGGTCTAGCTCCATCTCTACCTGTTTTCAAATCTATACTGAAAACCCACCTTTTCACTGCTGCTTTTGGCTCCTAGCCACAATTGCCCTCCCCTTGTCCCTTCCTCCCTTCTCACCCATTACTTCCCTCACCCGTAACTGTCTTGTCTGTCTGTATTATTTAGATTGTAAGCTCTTTTGAGCAGGGACTGTTTCTTTGTATCAGGTGTTCAGCGCTGCGTGCGTCTGGTAGCGCTACACAAATGGTAATAATAAATAAATTAGTAACATAGTAACATAGTAGATGACGGCAGAAAAAGACCTGCACGGTCCATCCAGTCTGCCCAACAAGATAACTCATATTTGCTGCTTTTTGTGTATACCCTACTTTGATTTATACCTATGCTCTTCAGGGCACAGACCGTATAAGTCTGCCCCGCACTATCCCCGCCTCCCAACCACCAGCCCCACCTCCCACCCACCGGCTCTGGCACAGGCCCAGACCGTATAAGTCTGCCCAGCACTATCCTCACCTCCCCAGCCCTGCCTCCCAACCCCGGCTCTGGCACAGACCGTACAAGTCTGTCCTGCCTCCCAACCCCGGCTCTGGCACAGACCGTACAAGTCTGTCCAGCACTATCCCCGCCTCCCAACCACCAGTCCCGCTTCCCACCACCAGCTCTGGCACAGACCGTATAAGTCTGCCCAGCCCTATCCCCGCCTCCCAACCTCCAGCCCCCGCTTAAATAAGCAATTTAACACATTTTAAAAAATGCCTTTAGAATACTCATGTACGATGTTAAGTATGCATCCAGTAGGTATATTATTTTCTGGTCAATATTTAAGTAGTGGCATTTACCAGCAAAATTAGACCTGGATATTTAGTGTCCGGCCCTATCCAGTGGTTTCCGGAAGCTACTCAGATACAGCCAGTATTCAGCGCCAGACCCACACAGCTAACCAGACAAACACAGCACTGCTTTTAATGCAGTCTTAAATGTTCTGCATAACTATGAGGGAATCAGCACTGAATATTGCTGATGCCCACACAACTCCAAGCTCTACCCTTTTATCACCCCAAAACTAACCAGAGAGTAATCGCGGCAGTCAAATTAGATATTAACCAGACAGCGCCACTGGGCCAGAAGCCTCTCCTGCCTGATTAAATCAATTTGAATTATAATTGACCCCTTTGTACTTATTATAATAAAACAAACTTCTGGCACTGGAACCAATCAATAGTTTCCACCTCAAAGTCATGCTTTAAATAGTTATGACTGGGAGAGACACACAATCAGTGAGAGGGTAAGAGACTATGATGAGCTGTACATAAAGTCTTTCAGTACAATTTAGGGTATTTACAAGCTTCATAGAGCCAGTATCTGAAGCCATAAAACAGCACACAATGTTCTCTCCTCATCAACGAGCTACGATGTACCCAAGTAGTTCTAGCAGAAGAAACTGAAGGACTGTTATCCATAAAGTAAAAGTTTTGTTTACAGGGCAACGGCAGTGCTCCCACCCTTAGAACCTTATAGAAAACAATCACAAAAGACTTACAGGAAGCACTGGGGAGTCAAAACATATATTTTGGAACATGTAATTGTGTACTGAATATATAATTTAAAAACTCATTTTGATTTAACAAGGGAAAATCTGATTTGCAACCATTTCATTTATGTCATCTATACCCCTGACATCAAATAAAACTGTTAACACAAACAGGAGGCAATTTTCAAATGGACTTCAATGGGTCAATAATGGCTGTTTGCCTGTGGATCAACCAGGGGCGTATCTGAACTTCAACGGTAGGGGGGGCCAGAGCCGAGGAGAGGGGGCACATTTTAGCCCCCCCCCCCCCCGGCGGCACTGACCCCCCCCCCCCCCCCCCCGCTGAAGATGAAGACGACGACGCCACCACTCCCCCGCCGCCCGACTACTTTAAACCCCCCCTCTCGCGGAAGACAGCTCCAACTACTTTAAACCCCCCCCCCCCTCCTCCCGCCGTCGCGCCTCACCTCCCTTTGCTGGCAGGGGCTGGCCCGCCAGCCGAAGTCTCCGTCCTTCCTTCCGTCACTCTGCCGTCATGCCTCACTTCCCTTTGCTGGCGGGGGACCCCAACCCCCGCCAGCTGAAGTCTCCGTCCTTCCTTCGTTTGGGTTTGGTGGTTTCTGACGTCCTGCACGCTGCACGTTGTACGTGCGTGCGTGCAGGACGTCAGAAACCACCAATCTCAAACAAAGGAAGGAAGGACGGAGACTTCGGCTGGCGGGGGTTGGGGTCCCCCGCCAGCAAAGAGAGGTGAGGTGCAACAGCGGAGTGACGGCAGGAGGAGGGGGGTTGAGAGTGTCATTGGTAAGGGGGTCCAGGGGCAAATCTGCGGGGGCCAGGCCCCTGTGGCCCCATAGCAGATACGCCCCTGGATCAACATGAAACAGAGGAACAAAGTCCCTCGTACAAAGCGATATAGCAAATGAAGCAAAGGCGACACTAAACAAGAAAAGGCTAGATGTACAAAACACACAAATTTATTCAAAACACCCAAAGACCCGACACGAATCGTGTTTCGGCCACAACGGCCTGCTTCAGGAGTCTTATAAATGGATGTCTTCTGACACTTTATTCCTCACATCTAGCATGAATGGTAAATAAACCTTCCAAAGTAAACTCCTAACTTCTCAAACAGAATCACTGTCTGTTCACTAGGCATAGGAGCCAACATTTCAAAATGATTGGGGGTGCTGAAATTTTTTTTTTTTTTTTTTTTACAGGTGGTGCATTCCTCCTTCCTCTCCCCCCCTCGCCTCTCCCGTTCCAGGCCCCCCTCCCTCTCCTTCGAGCGCCAGTCCCAACCCGACCTCTTCTCCCACAAAACAGTCCTCTGCCCTCGCCTTCCTGCGTGCCGCCCAGAATTTTAAAACTCATCTTACCTCGGGGTCCCGGCAGCAGCAGTGGAAGGCGAGCAGACTCGGCGCTTCAGCCTTCCCTTCTTTCTCAGCTCTGGTTCCGCCCTCATTTCCTGTTTCCGCAAGGGCGGGACCAGAGTTGAGAGAGAAGGGAAGGCTGAAGCGCCGAGCCTGCTCGCCTTTCACTGCTTCTGCTGCCGGGACCCCGAGGTAAGATGAGTTTTAAATTCTGGGTGGCACGCAGGAAATAAAATCAAACTCTGGAATTCATTGCCGGACAATGTGGTAAAGGCGGTTAGCTTAGCAGAGTTTTTAAAAGGTTTGGACGGCTTCCTAAAGGAAAAGTCCATAGACCATTATTAAATTGGACTTGCGGAAAAATCCACTATTTCTGGGATAAGCAGCATAAAATGTTTTGTACTTTTTGGGGATCTTGCCAGGTATTTGTGACCTGGATTGGCCACTCTTGGAAACAGGATGCTGGGCTTGATGGACCTTTGGTCTGTCCCACTATGGCAATACTTATGTACTTATGGAGAATGAATTAAATCCAAGTGGCCAGAGGCAGAAAAATGGAAGAAAACTGAACTGGGCCCTTCGTTCATAAATATCTGGGAATTTTTACCCTTAATTTAAAAACCCTCTCTCAACTCACCTAGACCAGTTATCACAGCGAGAGTCCCTGGCTACGGGCCATGCATCAGAGCTCCTTCCAGAACCTTGCAATCATTGGCCATAAACCCATCCCCTAAGCGTCTCCACTGCATAACATCTGGAACTACCTTCTCCTTGGGGGTGTAACATTGCCTCTGCAGATTCCTTAGCCCTGAATGGCACAGGGAACAGAAAACCCGACTCGGGAACTGAAGCCGGACCCTCCACATGACAATATGCAGCACTGCCAATGAGCCCTAGAACTTAATGAGAACTAGAAATATTAAACTATTGCTCATGTTTGATCTACTCTTATTGAACACCGCCTTGAGAGAATTTCTTCAAAAAGGTGGTAAATAAATCTTAATTAATTAACTGTGCACAAACCAATTTAGTATTTCTTACCTGCGTTTCTGTGCTGCTCAGTGAGTGAAGATCTAAAGACGGGTCAGTTCGGAGTTCAGGTTCAGGAGCTGCAATTGGAGCCTTCAGGAAAACCTCTTCTTCCTCAAGACTGTCCCCCAAATCTTTTTCTTCTTTGTTTTCAGGATCTGCCTCTTTTTTCCCCTTTGTTGCCTGACTTTCTTTGCTTTCTTCCTCTGAGACCTGAGATTTGGGCCTCTTAAGAAAAGAGGAAAAGAGACGGGATATGCCCCTGCTTTCCGAATTGTGCTCCCTGCTCTTGTTCTGGTCGCTGTGGGTGGGGGTGTCACCATTGGCCGAGTTGCCTGAAGATTCTTTCTGCTTCTGGGTAGAGTGCACCTGCTCAGAGACCCCTTCACTGTGAGTTCTGTGCTTTCCTGCCTCGGCGACCACCTCCTCTTCTATCTCCTGTTTCTGCTGAGAATTATTGGCCTCAGCCACTAGGCTCTTCTCTGTTGTCATGACGTTTCTGTAATATAGATTTAGAACAAAAACAAGAGGAGATACTTTTATCTAAGAGCTTCTCGGTCAATTACCACAAGTTCAAAAGGACTGCTGAAATTACCACAGATTGCCAAGCATAACACAGTTAAGGCCCTGTTTACTAAGGTGCGCTAGCATTTTTAGCGTGTGCTAAAATTCAGCACGTACTAAAGCTAGAGACACCAATATGGGTGTCTCTAGCTTTAGCAGGCGCTAATTTTTTTAGAGTGCACTAAAAACGCTAGCGTGCCTACAACGTGGCTTAGTAAACAGGGCCCTAATTCTGGACTCCTTTACAATTGTGAACATTTTTTTTTTTGGGGGGGGGGGGGGGCTGTTCAATAAAGTTTTCCCACAAGTAAAGTTGTTTTTATGCATGGAAAAGCCTTTTATTAAAAAAAAAAAAACTACATATGTTTACACGTGTATACATACGCATACCTCAAGATCACCCACATATATCACCACGCACAAGTTTTCCAAGGGGCATAATTTTATCATAGTGGAGGCAGAGTTGCAATGTATCTACTTATTTTTTGTAAAATCAAATCTATTAAGTTCTCTGTTTCATTTCTATTTATCACTTCTAAACACTAACCCCCCCTCCCCCTTTACAAAGCCACGCTAGCGGCTGCCAGTGCAGTAATGCTGACACAGGCCAAAGTGAACGTGCTGTGCTGGCATTGCTGCACGGCTTTGTAAAAATGTGTGGGGGGGGGGGGGGGGGGGGGCTAAGAAATCTATAATATTCCAAAAGACCAGTGTAATGTGCCACCTAATGTCCATTGCATCGATAGTCTTTGGAGAGGAAGTCTGTTTGTCTGGCCTTAAGGCTGAAGGGTTCCACACACCCGATATTCTCGCATCAGTTCTCAAAGATATTCAAACAGTTTGCCATCAGATGAAAAATGGTTGAAACAACAACAAGACAATGATTCCAACTTTGTGAAAGCCTTCTTTGTAACTGGACAGTATGACGACAATAACGAGAATGAAAGTGAATATGCAAGTAATGAATTTGATAGCACTACTTCTAATGCAGACAATAATGACAATGATAATAAGAGTATTTTTCTGCTATACAGAAGTCAAGTATTTTATAGATTCCCTCGATCAAAAAATCAGAAGACATCAATAATACTGCAACCTGGCCTGATAAGAAGGAACGTTTCAGTCACACTTAACAATCCACTTCCTGCTAGTGCAACTGTTGAATACCTTTTTAGCTGTGCTGGATTAATGATTCACAAAAGCACTCACATGAATGAGACATTTTGAAAAATTTAATTTTACTAAAAGCAAAGTAGATTTAATTGTAGAGCAATAAAGTTGTTGGGATAAAAACGTTAACAATTCATTGTAGTTGTGATACTTTAACTTTTTTACTTTCACTTGTTTTTAATGTGTTTTTCACTGTACTTTTTACTTAAGTATTAACATACACATTTATTTTTACTTAGTCATTTGTTTATATCCAGGAAGGGGAAATTTGTATTGGATTGGCATCCCAATAATTTTGAAAATGTTGGCACCTGAGTGGGGAACCTGGGGCAATGAAATAAAATTCAGTATTCTTTAGTAAAAGGCCCAGAGGCAGCCCCCAATGTCTCTGGGGGGGCGGGGTCCCCTGTGACTCTGCCTCTCTACCCAGGTTCAGGGCAGAAAGGGGAAGATGGACTTGGGGGGGGGGGGGGGGAGAAGACCTGCTTGCTTGAAAGACAGGGCATTTCTCAATCAATAAGAGACAATGCATTTGGAAATGCTCACAACCTTGAGAATACACCCCAATGAAGTTTGAAGATGGGCTGGTGCAGCTGGATGTCATCAACATACATTACAAAGCAGATCAGTAGAAGTTGAACATAAATATAAATTTATTACATGAAAACCAGATATTCAAAACAGCCCGACACAGGCCGTGAGGATTTTTGAATCTATGTTATGAACGCTCGACGTGTAATTTTTAAATATATATTTATATATATGCAATCTAAGCTCAAATATTTTTTGTTCACTGTTCTTTGAGTATATAATTTCATTGAGCATATATAGACACATTTTTAAATTTTAGTTATGAGTGTAGGAAATGTCACTCTATTTTTTTTTTAATAATACATGTATTTATATACAGTTTTATATTTGTTGTCATTATAAAGGTTTTTAAATGTTATGTCATTTGTCTTGTAGCCCCTGACGCAGCCCCTTTGGGCGAAACACGCCCTGTGTCGGGGCTGTTTTGAATATCTGGTTTTCATTTAATAAATTTATATTTATGTTCAACTTCTACTGATCTGCTTTGTTATTTTCCATCATGGAGCCTGCAGATCGTCTGCCCTGCTGTTTTCTTGGACCAACATACATTAGTCAGCAGTGTTATGGTAACATAGTAGATGACGGCAGAAAAAGACCTGCACGGTCCATCCAGTCTGCCCAACAAGATAACTCATATCCCACATGGGATGATATCTGGTGGCTCTCCTTCAGCTCATTTGAATCCAAAGTGGCTCCCCGCTTAAAAATTAATGAAGACCACTGTTATAAGTTTGAGATGCACAGCATTAGAGCTTCAACAGTGAGCACTTAAATTTGTCGGCTTAGATTCCATGGTCGCATGGAATTCAAATGAGCTCAGCATAGCCAATTTGCATAGAAAGAGATAAATTTCTCAAACTATAAACGCTTAAATTTTTCTTCTGGAATTTTTCTTCAGGATGGAGAAGTGGCCTAGTGGTTAGGGTGGTGGACTTTGGTCCTGGGGAACTGAGGAACTGAGTTCGATTCCCACTTCAGGCACAGGCAGCTCCTTGTGACTCTGGGCAAGTCACTTAACCCTCCATTGCCCCATGTAAGCCGCATTGAGCCTGCCATGAGTGGGAAAGCGCAGGGTACAAATGTAACAAAAATAAAATAGATACTACTGGAGATTCTACATGGAATGTTGCTACTATTGGAGATTCTACATGGAATGTTGCTATTCCACTAGCAACATTCCATGTAGAAGGCTGCGCAGGCTTCTGTTTCTGCGAGTCTGACGTCCTGCACGTACGTGCAGGACGTCAGACTCACAGAAGCAGAAGCCTGCGCGGCCACATTGGTGATCTGCAAGGGCTGACTTCTAGTGGAATAGCAACATTCCAAGTAGAATCTCAAATAGTAGCAACAGTGGAGGAGTGGCCTAGTGGTTAGGGTGGTGGACTCTGGTCCTGGGGAACCGAGGAACTGAGTTCGATTCCCACTTCAGGCACAGGCAGCTCCTCTTGTGACTCTGGGCAAGTCACTTAACCCTCCATTGCCCCATGTAAGCCGCATTGAGCCTGCCATGAGTGGGAAAGCGCAGGGTACAAATGTAACAAAAATAAAATAGATACTATTGGAGATTCTACATGGAATGTTGCTACTATTGGAGATTCTACATGGAATGTTGCTATTCCACTAGACTCACAGAAGCAGAAGCCTGCGCGGCCACATTGGTGATCTGCAAGGGCCGACTTCTACATGGAATGTTGCGCTAGTGGAATAGCAACATTCCATGTAGAATCTCAAATAGTAGCAACAGTGGAGGAGTGGCCTAGTGGTTAGGGTGGTGGACTTTGGTCCTGGGCAACTGAGTTCGATTCCCAGTTCAGGCAGCTCCTTGTAACTCTGGGCAAGTCACTTAACCCTCCATTGCCCCAGGTACAAATAAGTACCTGTATACAATATGTAAGCCGCATTGAGCCTGCCATGAATGGGAAAGCGCGGGGTACAAATGTAACAAAAAAAAAAAATGCCACTGTGAAAATGGTGTTCCCAATGATTCTGTTTATCTGCCACTGAATGATCAGTTCTATTGCAACATTGTTGCTAGTATGTTAACACCACCAACATGAACTGAGCTCCCTA
Source organism: Microcaecilia unicolor (assembly GCF_901765095.1). NCBI lineage: Eukaryota > Metazoa > Chordata > Amphibia > Gymnophiona > Siphonopidae > Microcaecilia > Microcaecilia unicolor. The sequence continues at coordinate 190,329,509 of NC_044041.1, forward strand.
ACAAGCAAGCAAAAACAAGTCAAGATGACCTGAAAACTAAAAAGAACTGGGAATACGCAAATTATAAATGCCTAATAAATCATGTCAATAGCTGCTCTGTTATCTGAGCAAGTTAACATTAACATTTAGATTTGGGAATCCGGATCAAAGCATACCTGTTTACTTATTGGTCCTTAATCTAAATGCACTCTTATGTTTTCTTACAATAACACACTCTTCCCTTTCCCCCGCATATCAACAAACCCAAGATGTTTTTATGTTCTCTGCACGCTCGTATCTACTGTGGCATCTACATGCCTTCCCCACGGAATTGAATCATCATCATCAGTTTGCAAAGCAACACACTCACAGCTCAGAGTCCGGAAACCTCAAGACAAAACTGCTTTACAGAAGTTAAAGAGACGTGGAGGGGCACAATTGAACGAAAACGTCTAATCTCCATGGGCGTTTATCTCCGAGAACGGGTCCGTGAAGGGGCGGACCGAACCGTATTTTCTCAAAAAAATACACGTCCATGTTTTATTCGACAATTTGTGAGCTGGGCGTTTTTGTTTTTCAGCGATAATGGGAAATGAAAGCGCCCAGCTCAAAAACGAATAAATCCAAGGCATTTGTTCGTGGGAGGGGCCAGGAGTCGTAGTGCACTGGTCCCCCTCACATGCCAGGACACCAACCGGGCACCCCAGGGGGCACTTTTACAAAAAAAAAAAAAAAAAAGGTAAAAGAGCTCCCAGGTGCATAGCACCCTTCCCTTGTGTGTTGAGCCCCCCCAAATCCCCCTAAAAACCCACTGCCCACAAGTCTACACCATTACTATAGCCCTAAGGGGTGAAGGGGGGCACCTACATGTGGGTACAGTGGGTTCAGGGGGGGGTTGGACGACTAAGCATTAAGCAGCACAATTGTAACAGGTAGGGGGGGGATGTGCCTGGGTCCACCTGCCTGAAGTCCACTGCACCCCCTAACAACTGCTCCAGGGACCTGCATACTGCTGCCAGGGAGGTGGGTATGACATTTGAGGGTGAAAATAAAAAGTTGTGAAACATCATTTTTTGTGGTGGGAGGGGGTTAGTGACCACTGGGGGAGTCGGGGGAGGTCATCCCCGATTCCCTCTGGGGGTTATCTGGTCATTTAGGGCACTTTTTGGGGCCTTATTCGTGAAAAAACAGGGTCCAGGAAAAGTGCCCTAAATTCTAGCTACAAACGCATACTTTTTTTCCATTATCGGTGAAAGGCGCCCATCTCTCCTCGGCCGATAACCACGCCCCAGTTCCGCCTTCGCCACGCCTCCAACACACCCCCGTCAACTTTGTACGCTTCCGCGATGGAGTGCAGTTGAAAAAGTCCAAAATCGGCTTTCCATTACACCGATTTATTCGTTTTTGTGAGATAAACGTCTATCTCCCGATTTGGGTCGAAATCTAGGCGTTTTTCTCTTTCAATTATAAGGTGGAAAGAGGGAGACGTATAAAATACTACTGTTACTTCCTCCACCCTTCTCAACAGCATCTACTAACATTTTAAACTGAACCACCAATTTAAAAAAAAAAAAAAAAACATGCACAGCTCGCTCTACCTTAACATTCTAGGCGGGTCCGAATAAAACATAACATATCATCAAAGAACACAGAAAATAATTAAAAAATAAAATAAAATAAAATAAAAAAAATCACAAAAACATACAAAACAGAATATCTACCAATCTGCCACTCTGAGCAAGTTACCCAATACCCGCTTGGAAGCATATTTTGTTAAATGAGCCGTACCTAGTTCTCTAAGCCAATGCTTCTTCTCAACCTAGTCCTCCGTGCACAATCAGCCAGTCAGGTTTCCAGGATGCACGAGATAGATCTGTACACCAAAGAGGTAGCGTATGCAAATCTCTCTTGTGCATATTCTGAAAAGCCGACTGGCTAGGTGTGCCCCGAGAACTGGGTCAAGAGCTCCTGTTTGCGATGATCTGCATAGAACAGCTGGTTATGACAACCATTCCAGATTTATGGCTAGAAAAATAAATTTATAGAAAGGACTGAAGGAATTCCTGCCTAAAAGACCAATGCTTACTCTTGAATTTACTGTACTAAGTACATAAATATTGCCATACTGGGAAAGACCAAAGGTCCATCAAGCCCAGCATCCTGTTTCAACAGTGGCCAATCCAGGTCACAAATACCTGGCAAGATCCCAAAAAAGTACAAAACATTTTATTCTGCTTATCCCAGAAATAGTGGATTTTCCCCAAGTCCATTTAATAATGGTCTATGGACTTTTCCTTTAGGAAGCTGTCCAAACCTTTTTAAACTCCGCTAAGCTAACCGCCTTTACCACATTCTCTGGCAACGAATTCCAGAGTTTAATTACACGTTGAGTGAAGAAAAATTTTCTCAGATTCGTTTTAAATTTACTACACTGTAGCTTCATCGCATGCCCCCTAGTCCTAGTATTTTTAGAAAGCATAAAACAGACGCTTCTACCTGTTCAACTCCACTCATCATAGACACAAATCAACCTTTCATCAGATTGATCAAGCTACAAAACCATCCTTTATCCTCTCATCTTTCAGGACTTGCAGGTATTCTCAGCAATGAAGGTGGGTTTTCAGCTTCAGAGTATACTATCAAACTATTTTTAACCAAATTGTTTCCAGAATGTTTAAATTTAATAGCAGTCATAAAGTTCCTGCAAATATAAACAATGGTGACTTGCACAAAAGAAAATCTGCACCATCTACAAATATGATCAAAATCTCAGGAAAATACCATTTCTAGACTGGGGGGGGGGGGGGGGGGGGAAGGAATAAAATATCCATCATCATATAAAATTTGGTTCAGCCTCTGCTGATGACACTCACTTGAATCAAGTTTGCAATCTCACTACACAGAACAAACAACGAAAGGTTAAAAATGGTAGTCAAAACTGTTGTAAACAAATGAATTTGTCACGTCTTTTTCTGTCGGGACAGCTGTTCAGTGGTAGAGAAGTGTTGCATTAAAAAGAGAGAGAGTGAACTAGTGGTACAAAAAATTTCTAAAAAAAAAACGTAACAAGGAATTGTAAAAAAGCAATACAGAACGATAATAAAGTAAGGCAACCAAATAGGGCTACGTTTCAGCTTAATGCCTGCATCAGGGATATACCTTCAACAAAAAAAACAGAAAGATACAAATACACAAACACACAGACTATAACAAAAGCCCACCTCCTATAATTACCCTAATCACTCCCTTCCTCCTTCTTTCTTCCCTCACTTAATTTCTACACAATACTAAATGTATCTGCTACCCTGTAATGACAATATTTACAAACTATGTAAGCCACATTGAGCCTGCAAATAGGTGGGATAATGTGGGCTACAAATGCAATAAATAAATAAATAAATAAATAAATAAATAAACAAAAGTAGTCTTCAAAGGCAGCAAAGTCACCTTAATGGCCAGGTTCAACGGATCAAGCGCAGACAAGAGACGAGATATGTTCACAATACTGGAATGCACTTTTTCTATTTTTTTTGTAATTAGACATTGTTGCCTCAGCCACAGCTGCCAGTAGAGCTCCGGAAGTTCAGGTTTCCTTCCCGTCATGTACACTGAAGTGCTGCACCCTTCATATTAAAGAGGAACTGATGAATTTATTCTGAATAGTTTGAACTATAGGGGAAGTGAAAAAATTTTTAGCTGAACTTAAAAAATATAGGATTTAATTTGGGGCTTCTTTATTTTTCTTCTTATGATTATACAACATTCCATAGAATGCTTTTAGCATGAAGAACAAAATTGAACACTTCATCAACAATCTGGTGCAAAACAGTAACACAGCAGAAATTTGAATATGGTTCTGTTTATTACGCCAGCGAGAAGTACCATCAGGTGTGTGTGTGTGGGGGGGGGGGGGGGTTAGAAGGGAAGGCAGCCTGGTGGCATTGAACTGCCATGCAGGAGACCTGGATTTGATTGCCCAGGTTGGCGGGGTCTGGGGCCACTGTGAAAGCAGTGTTCACAGCCATCGCATAATGGTGACACTTAGAAGATAATTTTAAAAGGCATTCCCATGTATAGAAAATACTGTGTTTTATATACACAAAACAGATTTTACGAAAAAAAAAAAAAAAAAGGTTTGTATGCACGTTGGAAGGGCAATTAGGAACACCTCCATGAGCAGAATTGGGGGAAAACCCACATGTATGTCAATTAAGTGACAAAATTCATGTCTCCGAAAGAGCAGGTTTGCTCTTACTGCGTGGCCATTTCAGGGGAAGCACTTAATGTCACCCACTGAGGCCACCGGAGGCCGCGTTAGACCTGTAGTAGTTCCAATTTGCAGCACAGCAACCCTTTAGTAAAAGGTCCCTCCAATTTTCTTTTTATCTAGTCTGATTTTGCCCACCAACAAACTATTAAAAAAAATTTTAATTAAAAAAAAAAAACTGAAGATAACGCTGACACAATGTTTACAAACCATAATTTAAACCTTAGGAAATGAATGTTTTCTTTATCAAACATAGCCCTGATAAGTATTCATTCTTTTGTTTCATATGAGAATTTTTCAATAGCATAGGCAGCAAGAAAATGTTATTGTAAAATATATCACAGAAAGGAGAGAAGGAAATAAATGATAGAATATTCTTTCAGCAAGCCCAGAATGTCACAGGGAGCTGTTTTTAGATTCAACATATTGATTTATGGCATATGATGTTTCCTAAAAATAGCTCTAGTCCACTGTACAAGCATTCCTTACAGAAACAGCAGTCTGTATTATTTAGGAATAATCAGCTATGCAAGACAAACAAAACTCTACTGCATTCTCAAATTTTGCAACTATGCACAGTCGTTAGGTCTGAGATACCTTTCAAAAATACTCCCAAGTAACTGTTTGTACAGAAGAGTGGAGGAGTGGAAGAGTGGCCCAGTGGTTAGGGTGGTGGACTTTGGTCCTGAGGAACTGAGTTCGATTCCCACTTCAGGCACAGGCAGCTCCTTGTGACTCTGGGCAAGTCACTTAACCCTCCATTGCCCCATGTAAGCCGCAACGAGCCTGCCATGAGTGGGAAAGTGCAGGGTACAAATATAACAAAAATAAAATAGATACTATTGGAGATTCTACATGGAATGTTGCTACTATTGGAGATTCTACATGGAATGTTGCTATTCCACTAGACTCACAGAAGCAGAAGCCTGCGCGGCCACATTGGTGATCTGCAAGGGCCGACTTCCACATGGAATGTTGCTAGTGGAATAGCAACATTCCACGTAGAATCTCAAATAGTAGCAACAGTGGAGGAGTGGCCTAGTGGTTAGGATGGTGGACTTTGGTCCTGGGGAACTGAGGAACTGAGTTTGATTCCCACTTCAGGCACAGGCAGCTCCTTGTGACTCTGGGCAAGTCACTTAACCCTCCATTGCCCCATGTAAGCCGCATTGAGCCTGCCATGAGTGGGAAAGCGCAGGGTACAAATGTAACAAAAATAAAATAGATACTATTGGAGATTCTACATGGAATGTTGCTACTATTGGAGATTCTACATGGAATGTTGCTATTCCACTAGCAACATTCCATGTAGAAGGCTGCGCAGGCTTCTGTTTCTGTGAGTCTGACGTCCTGCACGTACGTGCAGGACGTCAGACTCACAGAAGCAGAAGCCTGCGCGGCCACATTGGTGATCTGCAAGGGCCGACTTCTACATGGAATGTTGCTAGTGGAATCTCAAATAGTAGCAACAGTGGAGGAGTGGCCTAGTGGTTAGGGTGGTGGACTTTGGTCCTGGGGAACTGAGTTCAATTCCCGGCACAGGCAGCTCCTTGTGACTCTGGGTAAGTCACTTAACCCTCCATTGCCCCATGTAAGCCGCATTGAGCCTGCCATGAGTGGGAAAGCGCGGGGTACAAACGTAACAAAAAAAAAAAAAAAAGCAAAACAGTTATGTTAAAAAACCCAAAACATTACTTACCATTTCTTTGTTATCCTATGCAGATACTGAATTTTTAGTAAAAAGAGTAATTATGCATTATTGCAATACCCAAGAGATTTCAGTTTGAACTATTGAACATTTCATTTACCCTGTTCCTTCCCCGTGTCAAGAATATAGTATCTGGCCAGGAACACTGGCAAATGCTTAAGACACTACAGAAGTAGTATGGAAAGGGTAGTAAAGAAATGAAATTAACTGGCTGTTTAAATTTAAAGAAAAAATCAAAGTGGTAGCGGTGTTAGCTTACTGAAAATAAAATTTACAAAGCAAAACAGGATTATTTGATGTGGTCATAGCATGTAACTATGCTTGCATTTAATTATGTTGACATTTTCAGCCCAATGCACCATAGTTGATAAAAAAGAATTTTAGGGATTATTTTTTTTGTTTTATTACATTTGTACCCCGTGCTTTCCCACTCATGGCAGGCTCAATGCGGCGGGCAATGGAGGGTTAAGTGACTTGCCCAGAGTCACAGGGAGCTGCCTATGCCGGGAATCGAACTCAGTTCCTCAGTTCCCCAGGACCAAAGTCCACCACCCTAACCACTAGGCCACTCCTCCACTGTTGCTACTATTTGAGATTCTACATTGAATGTTGCTATTCCACTAGCAACATTCCATGTAGAAGGCCGCGCAGGCTTCTGCGAGTCTGACGTCCTGCACGTACGTGCAGGACGTCAGACTCACAGAAACAGAAGCCTGCGCAGCCTTCTACATGGAATGTTGCTAGTGGAATAGCAACATTCCATGTAGAATGTCCAATAGTAGCAACATTCCATGTAGAATCTCCAATAGTATCTATTTTATTTTTGTTACATTTGTACCCTGCACTTTCCCACTTATGGCAGGCTCAATGCGGCTTACATGGGGCAATGGAGGGTTAAGTGCCTTGCCCAGAGTCACAAGGAGCTGCCTGTGCCTGAAGTGGGAATCGAACTCAGTTCCTCAGGACCAAATTCCACCACCCTAACCACTAGGCCACTCCTCCACTGTTGCTACTATTTGAGGTTCTACATGGAATGTTGCTATTCCACTAGCAACATTCCATGTAGAAGTCGGCCCTTGCAGATCACCAATGTGGCCGCGCAGGCTTCTGCATGGAATGTTGCTAGTGGAATAGCAACATTCCATGTAGAATCTCCAATAGTAGCAACATTCCATGTAGAATCTCCAATAGTATCTATTTTATTTTTGTTACATTTGTACCCTGCGCTTTCCCACTCATGGCAGGCTCAATGCGGCGGGCAATGGAGGGTTAAGTGACTTGCCCAGAGTCACAGGGAGCTGCCTGTGCCGGGAATCGAACTCAGTTCCTCAGTTCCCCAGGACCAAAGTCCACCACCCTAACCATTAGGCCACTCCTCCACTCCCCATTATCCAAAAAGGGATGGAGAACATGTCTGAGAATATCATTATGCATCTACACCCCGAGTACGGTGTGAAATTCTGGTCAACACAAACCAAAAAGGAAAATAGACAATAAGGTGAAATTATATCTTATATGATAATTTCCTTTCCTTTAGTTGGCCATACCATTCTGTGTTATCCCCTCCTACCAGCAGATGGAGGTAGAGATAAAGTTGATCTTTACTGGTAATCTCACACAGCGTGGTTGAACCTAATGGCCGCTCACAAGCTATCCAGGCCCTCAGCTGTATTTTTTAGTGGCTACTGGTTAAGGCTTTGGCTCAGTCCTACAGGACCCTACCTGAGGGGTGTGGGTCCCCATCCCCCCATCCCTCCTTGCCCATACACCTGTTTGGGTGATTTTCCTTCCAGTAACCAGCCAATTGAAAGAAAAATAGATTGATTGGGTTTGCCTGGATTAATGTTATTCCCTTGTTCAGGAATAAAGCTAAATTGAGGGGGAGGGAGGGAGGGAAGAGAATAAGGAAATGCACCCAAGAGAGCAGGGGGACAGCAGAGATGCCAGATGACTAGGAAAAAATGATAAAAGACAAGGAACACTTCCTATATAAAGAAAAGCTAAACAGGTTAGGGCTTTTCAGCTTGGAGAAAAGACGGCAGAGGGGATATGTTAGAATTTATAGAGATTATGAGTTGGGTGTTAATAGTTAAATAGGAAATTGTTGTTTATGCTGAAAGCCACAGGACAATCCATGACACTAATGACAAACATGCTGAAAACAAAAAAAATTACATCAGGATACACTTTTAGCCCCCCCCCCTTGCTCAGAATCCTCCTAGTAGTTAGCAAAGGGCCACCTTTACAGGTTGCAGAAAATGGGAAAACTGGGTGCAACTCTGGAACCAAGAATCTTCTAAAGGAGATGAGCAAAATGCCTCCAGACCCAAGGGGAATCAAGCACAGTTTTTCTTCCTAGATGAAATTAGCCCTCACATCCATCACTCAGATCAATGCAAAAATGGGGGAAAGAATCCACTTTGCTCATCAGCTGGCAGAAAACACTTGATATCCCCAGAGAGTAACTGCCGGGCAGTCACAGGACATGTATTATTCCAAGCGTGGTTGTAGACTGAGCCACTGTGCCGACACCGTGACCGTCAAACTCTGCCAGCCCATTGTTAATACCACTGCTGTTTTAATTAATGCTTTTGAGCCACAGTCGGCTTCCACCTTCACCCCCCATGATGGATCAATAGGCAAGAACAGCTGAGTTCTCAAATGAAGTCTTGACACTGGTTCACAGAAAGAGAGAGTAAACTTCTATTCAAACAAATCTGAATAAGAGGACATCCTAATGATGAAGTGGAAGACACGGTGGTGTGCAGAAAATTTTTTTTTCTGATTCACTTAAACACCAAGATAGGTGTCGTCATTGATGATACGTTGAAACCTTCTGCTCAGTGTGCTGCTGCGGCTAAGAAGCAAATAGAATGTTAGGTATTATTAGGAAAGGAATGGAAAACAAAAATGAGGATGTTATAATGCCTTTGTATCACTCCATGGTGCAACCGGAACTCGAATATTGTGTTCAATTCTGGTCGCCGCATCTCAAAAAAGATATAGTGGCATTAGAAAAGGTGCAGATATTAAAGCACGGTCATGAATACAAAACAAAAATACAAAAAAAGCAATTTTTATAGCTGAAATAAAAATGGCTCTAGCTTGCGGGAAAGAGCAGCTTAGTAAAAGGACCCCTAAATTACATAAAATCGGACAAATTTCAACCTGAACATATGGTTATCAATAGAAATCAAACAAAATAAAACATGGAAAAGAAAATAAGATGATACCTTTTTTATTGGACATAACTTAATACATTTCTTGATTAGCTTTCGAAGGTTGCCCTTCTTCGTCAGATCGGAAATAAGCAAATGTGCTAGCTGACAGTGTATATAAGTGAAAACATTCAAGCATTACTATGACAGTCTGACAGGGTGGGAGGATGGGGGTGGGTAGGAGGTATGCATGGGGACATCAAAGCATATCATTGATATTCTAACAGGATGGGTGTGGATAGGTGAGGGGAGGGTGATCAACAGAGACATACAGCTTTATGGTTTATAATGGGCTAGGAACCCCAGATCCTTGTTAAGTCCTTTCTGTTGGGTGTTAAAATATTCAATCATTCTGACTTCAAAGGTCTTACGTTCTTGTATAGTTTTAAAGTTACCTTTCAGGATTCTCAGTGTGAAGTCACTGGTACAGTGTCCTGGTCCTGTAAAATGCTGACCAACAGGGGTGGGAGCCCTACTGGCACCAGTATTGTTCATGTGATGTCTATGTAAATTGAATCTTGTCTTAAGCATCTGGCCTGTTTCTCCAATATAGCATCCTTCGTTACATTTTTTACACTGAATGATATATACCACATTGGAAGATGAGCAAGTGAAAGATCCCTTTATGTTGAATATCTTTCCTTTGTGGGTAACTGTGGGGTCCTGTGAAATATTTTGGCATAGTTTGCAACTGGATAAATTACAGGGACGTAACCTGAACATACAAACCAACAGTATTAAACTGGATACAAAAACATTACGAACCAATGACCAAGAACTGCAAGCTTTGATTTTCTACCTAATATCTCCGTCTCTATGAAAGAGAGATTATTTTAAGCACTATAACAGTATTATTAGTAATCATTATAGAGTTCAGTAGGAAAAACAGTTAAACCACAAAGCAAAGCATTTCCTGGTACTTTCGCACAAATTCAATTTACGTTGCAACGAATGCTACAAGTACTTTAAAAACAATATTAACCACAACAGCATCGTCAGGAAGAAAAAAACCTGCAGAACAAACAGGAGGAATTCACCAACGTCAGGACATTTGACATCAAAACAGCTGATTAAACTGATTCAGAAAAAGAAAAACATGATGATTCAAAACTTTCTCATCTTGCCACATTTAAAAACAGACAATTTATGAAACATACAGGCTTATTTTCGAAAGAGAAAGACGCCCTTATTTCGACCCAAATCGGGAGATGGGCGCCCAAATCGGTATAATGGAAAGCCAATTTTGGGCGCCTCCAACTGCAGTCTTCTGTTGCGGGAATAAACAAAGTTGACGGGGGCGTGTTGGAGGCGTGGTGAAGGTGGGACTGGGGCGTGTTTATCGGCCGAGAGAAGGGCGCGCTCGGCTGATAATGGAAAAAAGAAGGGCGGCAGAAGCGAGAATTTGGGCCACTTTTTGTGGACCCTTTTTTTTCACGAACAAGTCCCCAAAAAGTGCCCCAACTGCCCAGATGACCACCGGAGGGAATCGGGGATGACCTCCCCTGACTCCCCCAGTGGTCACTAACCCCCTCCCACCAAAAAAAAGGAACTTAAAAAATTTTTTTTGCCAGCCTCAAATGTCATACCCAGCTCCATCACAGCAGTATGCAGGTCCCTGAAGCAGTTGTTAGTGGGTGCATTGGACTTCAGGCAGGTGGACCAAAGCCCATCCCCCCCCCCACCTGTTACACTTGTGGTGGTAAATGGGAGTCCTCCAAACCACCCCCAAAACTCACATCACCCATAAGTGCAATGGTAATGGTGTAGAGTTGTGGGCAGTGGGGTTTTTTTTTGGGGGGGGGGGATTTGGGGGGCTCAGCACCCAAGGTAAGGGAGCTATGGACTTGGGAGGTATTTTAATTTTTTATTTTTACAAGTGCCCCCTAGGGTGCCCGGTTGGTGTCCTGGCATGTGAGGGGGACCAGTGCACTACGAATCCTGGCCCCTCCCACGACCAAATGCCTTGGAGTTGTTCGTTTTTGAGCTGGGCGCCTTTGGTTTCCATTATCGCTGAAAACCAATACCGCCCAGCTCAAATCCGCACAAATCCGATGCATTTGCCCGGCATCAACCATACTATCAAAAGATGGATGCTCATCTTTTTTGAAAATACGGTCTGTGCCACCCCTTTGCGTACCCGTCCTCGGAGATAGTCGCCCATGGAGATGGGCGTTCGATTATGCCCCTCAATGTAACATAGTAGGTGACGGCAAAAAAAGACCTGTATGGTCCATCCAGTCTGCCCAGCAAGATAAACTCCTATGTGCTACTTTATATGTATACCTGACCTTGATTTGTATCGACCATTTTCAGGGCACAGGACCGTAGAAGTCTGCCCAGTCCTAGCCCCGCCTCCCAACCACTAGCCCCACCTCCCAACCACCGGCTCTGCCATCCAATCTCTGCTAAGCTTCTGAGGATCCATTTCTTCTGAACAGCATTCCTTTATGTTTATCCCATGCAAACAGAAAGGGACAAACTGGCAAGAATTTGCAGCAGGTCTAGGGTCTCTTATCAAGCCACGCTAGCGGTTCCCACGTGGCAATGCCGATGGAGCCCATTCAAAGCTGGCTTTGTCAGCATTGCCGCATTGGCGATCTGTAGAACGGCTGGATAGAAGAGGTCCTTTTGCACCAGGTAAATCTCCTCTAGAGACAAGCAGAATTGACTTCAAGGAGATTTTCTGCTGAGCGGTGAATATATAACTTTGAATGGATAAGCTACTGGTTCAAATGTATGCGTATTTTCAGCAGATTTATGCATTCAAGTGTGAATACTGAAAATGCTTCAAACGGATAACATATTTGAAGTTTATTCCTGCTATTTCTCTATTCAGACTTGAACGCAAGTTAGAGAGAGCGACTAAATTCCTCTGCCTTTTGTAAACGTTTTAGCCCTGTCCCGGACTCCTCGAATCCTGTCCCAATTCAAAACAATTTTGGCCATACAGCAAGTCATAAAGGCCAAAGCTTAACAATAGGTAGCCTAAGAAATTTAAAGCAAAGTAGTTGTGGTCAGCACCCACAACTGTTTCCCTACACATAGTTTAAAATTTCATATTACATGAAATAAAACAATACGAAAATCTGTCCTCCAGACTCACAGTGAGGAACCCCTTATGAGTCCTGTGGTCTCAGGTGCAGCTTCTTCTTACTTGGCCACAAAATGAGCTATTCATAAACCGTGCCTCCTGGGGTCAACATAAAAAAAATTCTGCCCAGCAATGACATTTTCACAAGATAAAGAACCATAGCAATTGACAATTACAAACTCAGGGGGGGGAGGGGGAATGCTCAAAGTTCACCATGCTTGTAACGTTTGATCGTAGACTGGTTGAAGCCAGTTTAACACGCATATTATTCAGGTCTAATGCACAAAGGGGTTCTGCGTCGCTTTTACCGTTTGCGGTAGCAGCTACCGATAATCCTATACAAATGTATTACATACAGCTCATTAGTATTAAAATGAGCATTCCATGCAACGCACAAAAAGAGTGCCTACCCCTTTAACGTTCAAAATGTGCAGGCGGGTCTGCAGCTGTTATTGCATGAGGGTGACTTCTCGGTGCTGGTGGTGAAACCAAAAATGTTGCCGATGTAGTAAAAATACAATGGCTATATATGACGCATACCTTCAGCTTAGTTGATATTTCCGCACAGATATCTGCTCACATCCATTTATGCCAAAGAAAAGCTGGTATAAATCTCAGTGCGTAGATTTAGGCGCCTACATTTTGGAATGCCTATGAAAACGCCCATATCCATGCCCCCCAACCCCCCCCCCAAACCCACTACTATACACCACTACCACAGCCCTTACGGGTGAAGGGGGGCACCTAGATGTCGGTACAGTGGGTTTGTGGTGGGTTTTGGAGGGCTCGCTGTTTCCTCCACAAATGTTAACAGGGTGGGGGGGGGGGGGGGGAAGGGGCTGGGTCCACCTGTCTGAAGTGCACTGCCCCCTCTAAATCTGCTCCAGGGACATGCATACTGCTGTCACGGACCTGAGTATGACATCTAAAGCTGGCAATCAATATTTTTAAAGATGTTTTTGGAGGGTGGGAGGGGGATCACTGGGGGAGTAACGGGAGGTCATCCCCGATTCTCTCCGGTGGTCATCTGGTCATTTTGGGCACCTTTTTGTGCATTAGTCGTAATAAAAACCAGGTACGGGCGAAAACGTCCAAGTGCTCATCAGGAATGTCCTTGTTTTTTTTCGATTATGGGTCAAAGACGTCCAAGTAGGCACGCCCAAGTCCCGCCTTCGCTAGGCCTCCAACATGCCCCCTTGAACTTTGGCCATCCTTGCGATGGAGTGCAGTTGGGGTTGTCCTAAATCAGGTTTTGATTATACCGATTTGGACATCCCTGAGAGAAGGATGTCCATCTTCCGATTTATGTCGAAAGATGGACGTCCTTCTCTTTTGAAAATGTGCCCAATAGTAATAACATTTCACTCCAAGAGTCAATGCAGATGTTCTGCAATCACTATGCACATTGTTCAAACATTTGAAAGGTATTAAATCCGCAAATGAACCTTTTTCAGAGACGGGAAGGCGGTAGAACTAGAGGATATGAATTGAGGTTGAAGGGGGGCAGACTCAGGACTAATGTCAGGAAGTATTATTTCACAGAGAGGATGATGGATATGTGGAATGCCCTCCCGCGGGAGGTGGTGGAGATGAAAGCTCCAGAACTTGGTACAAGACCGTGCTGGGCAGACTTCTAAGGTCTGTGCCCTGGGAATGGCAAGGACAATGCAAACTCAGGTATACGTATAAAGTATCACATACCATGTAAAATGAGTTATCTTGTTGGGCAGACTGGATGGACCATGCAGGTCTTCATCTGCCGTCATTTACTATGTTACTCTTTGGGGTTCTACATGGAATGTTGCTACTAATTGGGATTCCGGAATCTTGTAACTCGTTAGGATTCCAGAATCTTCAGAACTTTTAGTACAAGAACAGTGCTGGGCAGACTTCTACGATCTGTGCCCTGAGAATGGCACGGACAAATCAAACTCGGGTATAAAGTATCACATACCAAGTAAAATGAGTTATCTTGTTGGGCAGACTGGATGGACCATAGAGGTCCTTATCTGCCATCATTTACTATGGTAACAAACATTAATGTACCACACTTTAGGAAACAAAAAGCCCTAAGGGGCCCTTTTACAAAGGCGAGCCAAAAAAATGTCATGCAGTAGTGTGGGCACATGTATTGGATGAGTACTGGATCATTTCTCCAGCACATCTGGAAAAAAGGGCTCCGTTTATTTGGCCGTGAAATGGACATGCAGTGAAACTAAAACCAGCGCGCGCCTATTTATGGCCTGAACTCTTAACGTCACTCATTGACTTAGCAGTAAGGGCTCATGCGTTACTCGCGCGGGGACCGTCCAGCGCACACCAACTGCCAATTACCACCGGGAAGTCCCTCCGCGGTAGAAAACAGAAATCTTATAGCGCATGTTTTTGAAGCGCCAAACTTGGAATTACCCCGGGCGCATACGTTTGCCGGGCAGTAATATCGATTTTGACGCGCGCTGAACATTAATAGGCCCTTATGAGCCTTTGTAAAAGGCCCCCCCCCCCCCCAATGTGTAACACTTTCAATGCCAGACACATTCCAAATACCTTGCTGATCACAAAAACGGGAACTTGGCAGTGAACCTAATTCAGCACTATCAGAATCTACATCTGGAAATGAGAAGGGAAAAAAAGACTCGCAAATTCAGTTTGGTACCAGCATTACTGATAAGAGGCACTATAACATCTTTCTATACGAGTGAATGGTAGAATGAAAAGAATTAGAGGTTGTCCTGGGTGGTCAGGAAGCAAACAGATGATTTCTGTAATTGGGCAGACAACCAGTTTTACAGAAAACATTCAATTATACCACTTTCGTTTTCTTTTGAGGTCAATTACAAATTACATAGCAATGACAGATTACTATAGAAATTTACTGAGCCTATATTCACAAGTACCTCTGGAATACAATGTATAGTAGGTTATAAAATTATGTCGTTATATGTGGCTAGCAAGCCAACTGCAAAGAAACAATTACTGGCCTACACAGTACTAAACAAACATTAAGGGACTGACTCACTAAAGCATTTTTGCCATTCTGTGTTTACAAGAGAAGACCTTAATTAATCGGAGTCTTTATCCAAAAGCAGACAATGGTTTATAGCAGAATGTTGCAGCAGATCAGGACACCCTGAATCTTATTCATATCATCCTTTGTTCAAGGCGAGCCATTTTCTATAATCAACTTGTTATTCTTTCCAACCCGATTGATGTTGGAAATAAATGTGGTCAACAATGCCTATCGGGTGGGGGGGGGGGGGGGGGGGGGGAGGGAAGAGGGTACGAATAACTCCCCAAAACGAACAGAATGGGACTAAATTTGGTGTAGCATTCAAAAATGGACCAGACTGGTTCCCGAGAAATAAGCCCCCCCCCCTCTTCCCCCTCCAAAAAAAAAATGTTCAATATAGTTCCTTGAAAGAAGCAGTTCCAGCCTCTGAGGCATAGGAATTTTGATATAGGAAGGAGAATGAAGAAAGCACACTTCATGGAATTATTTCCAATCCCTGTGTGACTGTCGGGCTCATTTTCGAAAGAGAAAGACGCCCATCTTTCAACATAAATCGGAAGATGGACGTCCTTCCCCCAGGTCGTCCAATCGGTATAATTGAAAGCCGATTTTGGACATCGCCAAATGCTTTCTGTCGCAGGGACAGCCAAAGTTCAAAGGGGGCGTGTTGGAGGCATAGCAAAGGCGGGACTTGGGCGTGCTTAACACTTGGACATCCTTGACCCATAATCGAAAGAAACAAGGATGTCTCTGACAAACACTTGGACGACTTTATCTGGTCGTATTTTTCTTACGACCAAGGCACAAAAAGGTGCCCGAAATGACCAGATGACCACCAGAGAGAATCGGGGATGACCTCTCCTTACTCCCCCAGTGGTCACTAACTCCCTCCCACCCTCAAAAAATATCTTTAAAAATACTGATTGCCAGCCTCAGATGTTATACTCAGGTCCATGACAGCAGTATGCAGGTCCCAGGAGCAGTTTTAGTGGGTGCAGTGCACTTCAGGCAGGCGAATCCAGGTCCATACCCTCCTACCTGTTACGTTTGTGGAGGAAACAGCAAGCCCTCCAAAACCCACCACAAACCCACATCTAGGTGCCCCCTTCACCCGTAAGGGTTATGGTAGTGGTGTACAATTGTGGGTAGTGGGTTTTGGAGGGGGGGGGGGGTTTGGGGGGCTCAGCACACAAGGTAAGGGAGCTATGTACCTGGGAGCAATTTATGAAGTCCACTGCTGTGCACCCAAGGGTGCCCGGTTGGTGTCCTGGCATGTTAGGGGGACCAGTGCACTACAAATGCTGGCTCCTCCCATGACCAAATGGCTTGCATTTGGTCATTTCTGAGATTGACGCCCTTGGTTTCCATTAATCGCTGAAAATCAGAAACGACCAAGTCTAGGGACGACCAAATTTAAGGATTTGGACGTCCTCAACGGTATTTTGAAACGAAAGATGGACGCCCATCTTGTTTCGAAAATACGGGTTTCCTCGCCCCCTGGATCGGGACATTTTGTGAGGACGTCAATATCAAAACATGGAGGTCCCCTCCACGTATCCGTTTAGCTGTTTCCCTGAGACTGTTGATGCCACTTTTCTTTGCCTGGGCTCTTTTAGCAGTCTTATGTGATTGGCGTTGTTCCTGTAGTTTCATGCTACCCCGACCCCTGAAGAAGGCTTGTTGCCAAAACACAGACTGTGTCGGGTCCCAATAAAACTTGTTTTGAAGCTCTTACTCCATTGTTTGGGCTGGTCATTTGGATTTGGTCTTTTTTCTTCCACCCCCCCCCCCCCCCCCCGGTATGATGAGGTTGTGCTTCTGTGGAAGGCGGACCCCCCCCCTTTTTTTTTTTTTTATCATACAAAGGACATGCGTTCCCTCTATTTGCTCCAGAACTCAAGTTTCATGCTTCAAAAGAAAAAAAAAAATCCCCAAAACACCCAGCTTTTCTAATAAAAGTCTACTGCAACTATGCATATATTACAACCATACAGACTGCATGTGCCAAGGCACAAGAGAGAAAACGTTGCAAATGTGAAATTATCTTAAAATAGATACTTCTACATATATCGCCGCACAGAGCGTATCGGGCTCAACTGAGAGACAATGACTCATGTCCGAAATGTGGTCACGCAAATGCACATTTGGGCCATATGTTTTGGACTTGCCCACAAGTTCATGGTTTTTGGAAAAGTCTAGCAGAACACGTTTCAAGTATGTGGCGTGTTAGATGGCACCACTCCCTCAAGCAACTTTTTCACATATTTACAACCAGGGACAAGCCCCAGCTGGAGTAAGAGCGTTCCTTCAGCGGGCAACGTTGATGGGGAAGAAAGCTATTCTGCAAGTGTGGCTGACCGAGGAACAGCCCACAGTTGGCCGCTGGAGATCATTAATGATACAAATGTGTGCTTTGGAAAGACATAGAGAGGCATAATTGAACAAAAACGTCTATCTCCATGGGCGTTTATCTCCGAGAACGGGTCCGTGAAGGGGCAGACCGAACCGTATTTTCGAAAAAAATAGACGTCCATGTTTTATTCGACAATTTGTGAGCTGGGCGTTTTTGTTTTTCAGTGATAATGGAAAATGAAAGCGCCCAGCTCAAAAACGAATAAATCCAAGGCATTTGTTCGTGGGAGGGGCCAGGATTCGTAGTGCACTGGTCCCCTCACATGCCAGGACACCAACCGGGCACCCTAGGGGGCACTTTTACAAAAACAAAAAAAAAAAGGTAAAAGAGCTCCCAGGTGCATAGCACCCTTCCCTTGTGTGTTGAGCCCCCCAAATCCCCCTCAAAACCCACTGCCCACAAGTCTACACCATTACTATAGCCCTAAGGGGTGAAGGGGGGCACCTACATGTGGGTACAGTGGGTTTGGGGGGTTGGACGACTAATAAGCATTAAGCAGCACAATTGTAACAGGTAGGGGAGGGATGGGCCTGGGTCCACCTGCCTGAAGTCCACTGCACCCCCTAATAACTGCTCCAGTGACCTGCATACTGCTGCCAGGGAGGTGGGTATGACATTTGAGGGTGAAAATAAACAGTTGTGAAACGGCATATTTTGTGGTGGGAGGGGGTTTGTGACCACTGGGGGAGTCAGGGGAGGTCATCCCCAATTCCCTCCAGTGGTTATCTGGTCATTTAGGGCACTTTTTGGGGCCTTATTCGTGGAAAAACAGGGTCCAGGAAAAGTGCCCTAAATTCTCGCTAAAAACGCATATTTTTTTTCCATTATTGACGAAAGGCACCCATCTCTGATCGGCCGATAACCACACCCCAGTTCCGCCTTCACCACGCCTTCGACACGCCCCCGTCAACTTTGTACGCTTCCGCGATGGAGTGCAGTTGAAAACATCCAAGTCCGGCTTTCGATTATACCGCGTTATTCGTTTTTGGGAGATAAACGCCTATCTCCCGATTTAGGTCGCAATATAGGCGTTTTTGTCTTTCGATTATAAGCTGGATAGTATAACGGACCTTGCATCAGAAACGGGAGACTTGTTTTGTAGAATCTGGTCCCCCTACTGGGATACACTGACACCAGTTGTTAAAAGCAGAATTTTGAATGCTTGAGTTGGGGAGGGGGGAGGGGGGGAATTTGAAAATGTTGAAATATGGGAATGTCAATCTACATGGCTGTAATCTGAAAATTTGTTGTTAACCTTGTTATGAAGAATATAATAATATGATTTAAAAAAAAAAAAAAATAGATACTTCTGAACTGTGGGCTGAAAAAAAACACAATTGTGTTTGGAATACTCTGACTCCAACTGCCAGGAGCAGACTGTTAAACTTCTAGATACTGCCCTGTACCCTGCGTTGTTATGTTCATTTGATGCCATAGCAAGGGAAACCAAGGGGGGGGGGGGGGGGGGGGAAGGGAAGGGAGCGGAGGGAAGGTTAAGTCCTCGCCTCACCTTATGCCTGGAACAGACTTCCTGAGCCCATACGCCGTGCGCCCTCCCTGCCCATTTTCAAGTCCTTACTCAAGGCCCATCTCTTCTCCCTTGCTTTTGGCGCCTAACCACCTTCCCCATTCCAGATACATACACTGACTACATAGCTTATTACCTTTAGATTGTAAGCTCTCTTGAGCAGGGACTGTCCTTCCCCTTGTCTAAACTTGTACAGCGCTGCGTAACCCTGGCAGCGCTATAGAAATGCTAAGTAGTAGTAGTAGTATTTGTTGGGGTAGAAGTACTGTGTGTTCGTTTAGGTCACATTGGGGGAAAATATCAGACGTTCACACATGATGATGTTTAACTTTTCTTCTTCCTTACGTTTTGAATAAAAATGATTGAAACATAAAAAAAAACAATTGTAATTCAAAGAATCGCCAGTAGATTGTTTAGTTGGTAACATAATTTTATAAAGAAAATAAGCAGGAAAATGAAAGTGGCTTATTTTTAAAGTAAATTCATGTTAATAAAATTTCTATAGAAGAAATGGTCAGTTTTGTAATCACAGGAATTTAATAATTATGTTTTGCATTTAATAGTAAAAGCTTGTCAAATGTTACATGACCACATCTGGCAAGTTTCCTAAGTCTGTCTTGGCTGACGGGGGGGGGGGGGGGGGGGGGGGGGGAAAAAAATAGAGGCACAATCCAACAAAAAAAAAAACAAAAAACACAAAAGGTATGAAAAAATTGGATAAAATACACACAGTTCAACACAGTATGGTGAAAGTCACTTTTATTCACATGAGCCCAACATGATTACGTTTCGGCTTACACCTGTATCAGGGTTATAAACAATTGTCCTGAAATCTTATGCAGTTTTGAATATTTTATTTTTTGTTACAATTGTACCCTGTGCTTTCCCACTCACGGCAGGCTCAATGCGGCTTACATGGGGCAACGGAGGGTTAAGTGACTTGCCCAGAGTCACAAGGAGCTGCCTGTGCCTGAAGTGGGAATTGAACTCAGTTCCTCAGTTCCCCAGGACCAAAGTCCACCACCCTAACCACTAGGCCACTCCTCCACTCCAGTGACTTTCACCGTACTGCGCTGGGCTGTGTTTTATCCAAATCTTTCATAGTTTGGCTGAAATGAGTACTAAAATACATTTTGAAAATAAGATGTATCAGTAGAACTATACCTTTTTCTGCCCACTTTACAGCTACTACTACTACTACTACTATTTAGCATTTCTATAGCGCTACAAGGCATACGCAGCGCTGCACAAACATAGAAGAAAGGACAGTCCCTGCTCAAAGAGCTTACAATCTAATACAGCTCCTATACCTTGAGTTAATTTGTGCCATACTGTCATACTTAGGGCTTTTTATTTTAGCCAATAAAACATCAATATACTCCGATGAAATAAATACATTAAAAAGGTGTTTATTCCCCTAATCAATTTCTTAACCTCTCCCCTGGCTTGTCTTCTATCCTCCAACTGGTTTTTGTGCCCGTCTTTTCTGTGCTGACTTAATGTCACAAACGTGTATATTTAAATCCACTGTTAAGATACCCAACAGCAGCACCAGTAATTTACCGAACACACACCTAAATTTACAATTTATGAACACCTGAAAAACAGAAGAAGCTCTTTACGAGTTATAAAGCTAGTTTAGTCAACCTGTTTCATCAATGCTTTTTTTTTTTACCTCCTTAAGCCTGCCCTCTATCAGTCTCCCTATCGTAACCACTTTGTTGTAGAACTTCTTTTCACTGATAAAAGCCCAGTTTGTAAGCTAAAGGTAGTTGGTTATCACTGTCATTTGTTTTCCTCCTCTCCCTCAGAATATGCAGAATGTATCTTATAAACCTTATATGCAGATTCTACACCATTTTGGTAGCCCTCTTTCGGCTGTGAATCTCGACATTGCTGTAAGTGTGGGTGAATAGAAAATGCCCTTCATCCAGCACAGCATTGACATGACCTTCACTCCTTTATAACTTTTTTAATTATATATGTATAAAATATATTACCTCATGCATACTTAAAGGCCACATGAACTGCTCGTTTCTCACCCATACAGTGAAATGTATTCATGTCTATCAATTTCCATTCCTTGGCTCCTGCTAGATCTATTCACCCATATTAACCACTGCAACATATACTCCAAATATCTACATGAACTATGTACAGGATAATCCCCACAAGGAAGATCCCAACCACTGTCATCTTCCAGGAGGGTCCTAGACCATATAGCAGAACTCAAGGAAAGGAAATTAACAGGTATGAATAAGTTTCACCTTCCTTAGTATCCCTGCTAGACCAGTCACAATGAACGAGATGTACAAAAGCACTACCTTACTGGGAGGGGGAGGACAAGTGCCCTTGAATCATCACCTACAAAAGGCTGCTCCAGAGGGAAAATAAAAATTCAATCTTGCAATGTTTCCCAAAGGAATGTAGCAATGTCTAGGTCACCACCTTGCAGGTATCTTCAGGTGCAACTGACTGCACTTTGGCCCAGAACACTACCTGGGCCTCAATGGAGTGGGACTTGAGGCCAGGAGGAACCATTTTTTCCTCAAATAATATAAGCCACTTCTATGGTGGCCTTAATCCAGTTTGCAATTGAAGCCCTAGAGGCTGCCTGGCCTCTGTGCTGACCCTGAAATACCAAGAAAAGCCTGTCCACCAAGCAAAAATGATTGTGACCAACTATCGAAGCAAAACCCTCCTCTGAACATTCAGCTTATGGATCTTTTGAGAGATCTTTCAATATGTGCACTAAGCGAAGGCTGAGAGAACCACTCACTGCCTGATTTGCACAGAATGGAGAAACCGCCTTCAGAAGAAACCATATGAAGAGAGACCACATCCTGCGAAAAAGGACAAGTAGAGGTTTCTGCATGTCAGAACCTGCAGTTCAGAACCCTCCTAGCTGAGATGGCAGCTACTAAGAATACCAACTTCAACCTGAGATTCCATAAAGAAAGCTCCTTGGAGTGGTTGGAATAGAAGGCTGGTGAGCACATTGGGAACCAAATTAAGATCCCACCGCAGGAGAACAGGCAGCAGGGGGGAGGGCATGGCAGGAGATGGCCTACTTTATCTTACCCCAGGTAAGCAGCATACAATATCCACCTGTGCTGCGAGGGCGATCCCGAGGATCTTGCCCTGAACCAGTAAAGAGATGCAGCATAGACCTTCATGGATCTAAGGGCTAAACCTGCTTTGCACCCCGATGTAAAGTCCAGAACCTCAGATACCTCGATATGCCAGGGAGACAGATCCCACTCTGCACACCAGCACCCATCCTTCTTGCCAAGGTCAGTGGAACCCATTAGATGAGAGGGGGGGAGGGAGATAGGTATCCACTACAGCTACCCTCCCCCCACCAGCCCCACATGGACAGAAGCTAAAAGCCACACTAAAGTTAATCCTGTGTACTAAAGGTTGAGGCTGCAGAGGGCAAGCACTTCCAGATTCAACTGGGTAAAGACTATGGTTCGAATTCCAGGAGCAAAAGGCCCTGGGACTCTACCTCAAGAGGAGGTGGCCATGGACTGCATCCCAGAGAGTCAGGCCTAGGATCTGCTATACCATCCACTCTGAAGGGCTACTCAATGGGCGGTATATCGTGCCAATAAACTTTAAAAAAAAAAAAAAGACCAACCTAGATTCCTTCCTGGAGATTTCCAGGTTTGGTGAAACATGGAATTCTCCAGAATTTCACTACATCCAGTAAGGAATCTAGGTTAGTCTTATTTTCTTTGTTTTTTAGTTTATTGTCACTTAATAGAGCAGTCGTTCTTATACTGGTGATCACTGGAAAAAAATTCAGCATTTCTACCTCCACCTGCTGGTAGGAGGACTCAATCCATTCATCTGAACTGTTCAAGTAGGACGATAAGGAACCGGTGTTTTCCCCAAAGGCAGAAGGATTGATCAGGCACACAAAAGAGTGATGATACACATTGCTGGGATGGAATATCTCTCCCAGAGCTCAGAACCGAGTATAAGATCAAATGGGGTCTTTTACAAAGCCACGCTAGCGTTTTTAGCTCACGGTAAAAGCCGAGACGCCCATTATATTCCTATGGGCATCTCAGCGTTTACTGCCAGCTGATTTTTGGTCCTTCCCATGTACAGCAGTCTCTTCAGCAACTCAGTTAACACAACTCTTGGGAACATGGGAGGGATTTGTGTGTCTGACCAATACTACTGTTACAGGTGAGGAAACAATACTTTTCTCCCTTAACAAGCAGAATCGAATCAGGTGTACAAGTGGGAGACTCCCAAGCTCAGGGCTGCTCATTTTGCTATGAATTGTCCATTTTTCAGCTGCTCATGAGAAAGGCGTAAGAGTTGCAAAATTACAAAGACAAACTGGCCAGCACAACTTACTTCAGGCGATATAAAGGACCAACTCACTGCTTTCAACATGGCACCCAGCCAACAAAACTTCAGAACAGCCAAGGTAGCTGTCGTGGATCTGATCTGATGAGGTTTTGTTTTACCTCATCAGGAGAAATGGATCCTCAGGAGCTTAGCCGAGATTGGATAACAGAGCCGGTAGTGGGAGGCAGGGCAGACTTATACGGTCTGTGCCAGAGCCGATAGTGGGAGGCGGGGATAGTGCTGGGCAGACTTGTACGGTCTGTGCCCTGAAAAAGACAGGTACAAATCAAGGTAAGGTATACACAAAAAAGTGGCACCTTTCTTGGGCACACTGGATGGACCGTGCAGGTCTTTTTTTCTGCCGTCATCTACTATGTTACCTGTTCCAGACTACCAGTTCAGTTGTAATAGAACTGGATGCAGGAAACTAGCCAACTCGCCCAAGTACATTTGGCCACTGAAATACCAACTCTGTGTGGTTGAAGACAAGCTAGTTGTGTAGACTTTGTTGGATCCAGTTCTCGAGGTAGTTAAGTGAAAGCCCTTTTACAGTCCAGGGTGTGGAGGAACATTTCGTGTGGGTCCTCTTAAGATTTAGGGCAAAAATGTAGATAGAACTATTTCCTCATTGACATGAAAATACATTCCTACCTTTGCTAAGAATGAGGTTCGAAGAACTGCTTTTTTTGTGATGAAACTTGAGTCTACTGCTCATAAGGCTTGAAATTCACATATTGTTCCAGCCAAAGTAACTGTAAACAAGCACTATCCAGGAGATATTTATTTGTAAAATTTGATATACCGCAGTGTCAAGAGTATCACAACAGATTCCAGGGGCAGAAACTGCAGCTTCATAAGATGAAAGGACAACACTGAGGTCCCAGAGTACAGGTGGTTTCTGCAATGGAAGTTTGAATATGTAGAAGTCTTTTCATACTGGTGTATTCATCTATTATAGAAAGACACCGTAGGACCCATCCGAAGACACAAATGGAAAAGAAGGCTAAAACATTTAGACTAATTGTGACCCTACATTGTGATTTGCACAATCCTGAATCCTGTGCACCTGTGATTTCATATATGTGGGTCAAAATTTGTGTGTGTACAAGACCGAGATTAAATTAACTTCAGAGTTTGCTCCCCAGGTAGATCACTGATGGAGAAACATGCAGTCAATGACATTTGATGGAGAATTATTAACGTGATGCAGTAATACTGGTATGGAGAAGATAGATTGGAGACAATTATAAAGAACAATTTTGGAATTTAAAAAAAAAAAAAAAGCCCTTTACCACTCAGAATTAAATTCAGAGTTAGAATAGATGTCTCCAATGGATGTCGTCACTGTGTGTGCCGATTGGTTCGCCATGTTCTCAGAGCATTAAATGCATAGAACTACGAGGTGTACTGCGGAATATAAGATAATGTTATGTTATTTGAGCTAACATAAGACACGGTCGCCATTTTTGCAAGGCAAAGATGAAGATGGACTTGTGAAATGGGAGTCCTGTACCTTGATGTAGAGAGATGAAAACATGATTTCATGCAGGCACATGTACTGGATTTTATGAATGATGGGCTTATGGGAGTATGTGAAGAATCTATAAAGTGAAGAATTCTGGGTTAAAGAGAAACTGTACTGAAATATAAAACTTTGCTTATGGAGAAAACCATTTATTTTTCTTTTTATTGCATTGTATCCCCACATTTTCCCACCTATTTGCGGGCTAAGTGTGGCTTACAATACCATTGTAATGATGGAAGTACAATTTGTACATCACAATTATGGTTACATTGTGAGGAAAGGCCTTTTGGTTTGCTACATTCTTCTGGAGAAATCATTGTTTTAGTGTGAATTAGAGAAGTTTTTGTAATCATTCACTTCTATACATAAATACCTTCTCACTGCTGGACAACCACCTTTTAATTTTTAAGTAAGCAGGACTGTGTTGATGAGAACATTCATGCCAGTCTGAACTGTGAGTTGGGTCACAGAGCTCCAGGCAAAGGTACCAGTGGCTAACTATCTGTGGCAGGCACACACAAGAACCCACCCAACTCACTTCAGTTTTTTCAAATCATTTTATCAATGTGTACAAATATGTTTTAAAGGAAATGGGATTTGATATACTGCCATTTTGTGGTTATAATCAATACTTCAATATTCAATGGTTCCTTTTATTTTAAGTAATTTATATATGTTAACATATATACTTCTTTAAACTATTATTTTTATGTTCTATAGACCCCTGACGCAGGCACTGTGCGCCGAAACACGGACCGTGTCGGGTCCATTCTACTACTACTACTACTATTTAGCATTTCTATAGCGCTACAAGGCGTACGCAGCGCTGCACAGACATAGAAGAAAGACAGTCCCTGCTCAAAGAGCTTACAATCTAATAGACAAAAAATAAATAAAGTAAGCAAATCAAATCAATTAATGTGAACGGGAAGGAAGAGAGGAGGGTAGGTGGAGGCGAGTGGTTACGAGTCAAAAGCAATGTTAAAGAGGTGGGCTTTCACTCTAGATTTAAAGGTGGCCAAGGATGGGGCAAGACGTAGGGGCTCAGGAAGTTTATTCCAGGCGTAGGGTGCAGCGAGACAGAAGGCGCGAAGTCTGGAGTTGGCAGTAGTGGAGAAGGAACAGATAAGAAGGATTTATCCATGGAGCAGAGTGCACGGGAAGGGTGTGTAGGGAAGGACGAGTGTGGAGAGATACTGGGGAGCAGCAGAGTGAGTACATTATAGGTTAGTAGAAGAAGTTTGAACAGAATGCGAAAACGGATAGGGAGCCAGTGAAGGGTCTTGAGGAGAGGGGTAGTATGAGTAAAGCGACCCTGGTGGAACTGCTTCATCAAAATATATGATTAAAGGTTCTATCCCCTGTTTTTGAAGGCTCCTGGTACTTCTTGTTTTGCTCTGTGATTATAATCAAAGCGGTTTACATTATTATATATAGGTATTTATTTTGTACCTAGGGCAATAGACTGCTAAGTGACTTTGCCTAGCATCACCAAGAACTGCAGTCGGAATCAAACTCTGTTCCCCTGGCTCTCGGGCTACAGCACTAACCGACAGGCTTTTGTATTTTAACCGATTTCTTTTGTAATCCACTTAAAAATGGTTCAGAAATGCCGAAATTAAAATTATTCCCAAAACGCAAGCCTTCAAAGCAATAAAGTGATTATTGTATGATTATTACTTTGAAGACCTTAGGACTGGAAATGGACAGACTATATGCAAGCTTATGTCTAAAAAGACTTATAGGGCTACTTAGTTCATCCTTAACCACTCCAAGTAAAAAAAAAAAAAAAAAAACTGCTTTACGCTCAGAGCAGATGGAATCCTTCTCATTAACACAGGATTACAACTACTGATCAGGCTCCAAGCTGATCTCAGAAACTACAGCAGATCTCATACCCTTGTAAACAGACATTGGAGTGGAGGAGTGGCCTAGTGGTTAAGGTGGTGGACTTTGGTCCTGGGGAACTCAGTTCGATTCCCGGCACAGGCAGCTCCTTGTGACTCTGGGCAAGTCACTTAACCCTCCATTCCCCATGTAAGCCGCATTGAGCCTGCCATGAGTGGGAAAGCAGGGTACAAATGTAATAAAAAAAATAGATACTATGGAGATCTGCATGGAATGTTGCTACTATTGGAGATTCTACATGGAATGTTGCTATTCCACTAGCAACATTCCATGTAGAAGCCTGCGCGGCCACATTGTTGATCTGCAAGGGCCGACTTCTACATGGAATGTTGATAGTGGAATAGCAACATTCCATGTAGAATCTCAAATAGTAGCAATAGTGGAGTGGGGCCTAGTGGTTAAGGTGGTGGACTTTGGTCCTGGGGAACTGAGTTCGATTCCCGGCACAGGCAGCTCCTTGTGACTCTGGGCAAGTCACTTAACCCTCCATTGCCTGCGCATTGAGCCTGCCATGAGTGGGAAAGCGCGGGTACAAATGTAACAAAAAAAAAAAAAAAAAACTATGACACTGGAAATATTTCAGGCAATCTAACATTAATTTCGCAACAGCAAATCATAAGATTATATAAAAGCAGGTTTGTAAGGTTTCAGCAATGGTCATTAAAGATAGTGCTTCAATAACTAAAACTAAGCAAATATTGTTCAAATTCAACTAACAAAGCAAATTGTGTAACATTTACAGCTGCAGTTTGTCGGGAACCCATGAGGATGCAAGGATAAGGGAGCCAGGATAAGAGCAGGACAGGAAGGTGTACCCGCCCTGAGTCTAACTACAGATCCCAGGGTCCCAAGGGGCGGGAGGCCACCCCTCCAGGGAGGGATAAGTATCATAAAGCCCTAAAGAGGAGGGAGGACTACGAGTTCCAGGAACCCATGCAAGTTACAGAGGAGGGGGAAAGGGAGCAGAAAGAGCACTACAAATCCCAAGGGGCCGATGGGGAGGGGAGTGATTGGGTAATGGGGGACAATCAGAGTGGGGAGGAACAGCTGGGCAGCATAAAGGGAGAGGAATTAATGGACTGGGGAGGTGGTGAATGGGAGCGACCCCAGCAAGGGAAATGAAGGCATATGAGCCTATGGACCTGGCTGCAGTGGCACAGGTACAAGGAAGGAAACTAAAGAGCTTGCTAGCCAGCCTGATTGCCAGGCCGGAGCTTCAGGGAAGAAGAATCCAGCAGCTGCTACCTCCCAGGAGAAGGTGAGAGGTTAAAGGAGAGGTGTGAGCTGTGACTGGGACCTGTACCTTGTGAGTAGGTGCTTGGAGTTTCTGAACTAGGACTGTGCCTTGTTGAGGATTGTTTGGGAGGCGGGGTGTTGAACTATGACCTGAACCTGTGCACTGCAAGGAAGTGCTTGAGGACTCAGGCCCAGATGCATCAACCATATGTAAAAAAATTACAAACGTTAAAGTCCGAATCGAATTTAGAAAAACGATGCACAAAAAAAACAAGTCGCACAAGTTCGGTGCGGATTTAAAAAGTACAATGTATCAATGATTCGTAATTCTGGTCGGTAATCGGCCCTTAAATCATGCGCAGAGCAGCCAAGCATTATGCTGGCTGCTCTGCGCATGCCACGAACCGTCAGAACAACAACAACAAAAACCCCCCAAACACGTGGCTCCCCACTGCATCACTAAAAAAAAAACATACCTTAAAAAAGGATCGGGAGGGGGCAAAGGCGCTCGTCAGAAGTGTCCTGTATGGACGGCCTTGCCCCCACCCCCCCAAATCGCCGCTGTTCCCCGCTTCCGCCCTTCACTAAATTAAAAACTGAAATAAAAAGCTAAACTTTAGCAGCGCCGGGCCCCCCTCCCTTCCTGTGTTGATCTTCTTCTTTTCCCAACACTGCTCCGCCCCCCCCCCCCCCGAGTTCGTTGCCGCCGTTCCCCCTCCGCCTCACCGGCCGTGCAGCGCCTCTCACCTTCGTGTGAAGGCGCTGCACGAGATGAAACAACGGATCGTCGCTCCCTTCTGCCTCCACCGACGTCTCTCTCCTTCTTCCTGTGCAAGCCCTCCTCTGACGCGTTTCCTTCGTTAAAGGTTGTTGTTAAGGTTTAGGGCATCTAGCCCTCAGTTCGGGCCTGGACTGTGTTCAGCTGGAAGGGGGGGAGGGTTCCCCCCCCCCCACCTGGCCTGCTGGGGTGGGGGAGGGGAACAATTGGTGATCAGTGCTACTGTGTCTTATATGACAGAATAAAACAGAATTTGTGCACTGCATTTTGGTGTCTGGAGCCTGGACTTGTAGGGTAAGAAAAGGGGGGGGGGGGGAGGAGGAGGGAGCAGCTGTGGACAAGGGTGAGGATATTACACGGGTGGAGACCACCCTGGAGACCTCCAAGGAGGAGACAGGTGGACAAGTTACTAATGTATACTAACACCTTTAATAGACTTTATTAGTAACCAGGTCACACAGCATAAAATGGGATTTGCTAATGCAGTTAACACAACATAATTAAATCAGTGGAAGGGGACACCAATGTATGTTTCTATTATTCTGTATTACAGAGGACAATCATTAGACACAGAGGCATATTTTCAAAGCACTTAAAGACTTAAAAATTACACAGTAACCTATGGAACTTTGCAAGTCTAAGTGCTTTGAAAATAAGCCCCACAGTAATACCCAAAAACGGGCTGAATGAGCTTAAGTTTGTACATCTTATGGACCATCCATAAAACACAGGATGTTAAGAGGTAGATTTACTAAAACACTGTGCCAACATTTTATTTACCACAGGACCCATTTTATGCAAAGCAGGCTACTTATGAACAACAAAAAAAAGTGGAGGAGTGGCCTAGTGGTTAGGGTGGTGGACTTTGGTCCTGGGGAACTAAGGAACTGAGTTCAATTCCCACTTCAGGCACAGGCAGCTCCTTGTGACTCTGGGCAAGTCACTTAACCCTCCATTGCCCCATGTTAGCCGCATAGAGCCTGCCATGAGTGGAAAAGTGCAGGGTACAAATGTAACAAAAATAAAATAGATACTATTGGAGATTCAACATGGAATGTTGCTACTATTGGAGATTCTACATGGAAAGTTGCTATTCCACTAGCAACATTCCATGTAGAAGGCTGCCCAGGCTTCTGTTTCTGTGAGTCTGACGTCCTGCACGTACGTGCAGGATGTCACACTCACAAAAGCAGAAGCCTACGCGGCCACATTGGTGATCTGCAAGGGCCGACTTACATGGAATGTTGCTAGTGGAATAGCAACATTCCATGTAGAATCTCCAATAGTAGCAACATTCCATGTAGAATTATTGTGGAGGAGTGGCCTGGTGGTTAGGGTGGTGGACTTTTGTCCCGGGGAACTAAGGAACTGAGTTCGATCCCACTTCAGGCACAGGCAGCTCCTTGTGACTCTGGGCAAGTCACTTAACCCTCCATTGCCCCATGTAAGCCGCATTGAGCCTGCCATGAGTGGGAAAGCGCGGGGTACAAATGTAACAAAAAAATAAAATAAAAATGGAGTGCACTTTGGTAAAAACGTAGCCCAGCCAGCGTTAAGGAAAAATTCCAAAATATTTATTTACGAAGCAGAAGGCCCTCTGCTCCTCTGCTGATATTCTTATCACACCAAACGATTAGAAACAAAAGTTCTCTATCCTGCTGCGATGCTGCTGTAATACAAGGTAATTACTCTCTGTCAAATTGTTGAAAAGCTGTGATTCAGCTGTCTCAGAAAAGACAATAACTTTAAACAGAGAACTGTCAAACTTTTCATGAAGGCAGTTTTTATGCTTTTATAAAAGTTCTGCATTTTGATTGGGTGGGGTGGTGTGTTCAAAATATCACTTATTTGTACGAACCAGTTGCTTTTTAACTGACGTAAGTAAAAAAGCCTGCATCATGCTGGCGAGTCAGCTACTTTTGAACTGGCTGAATTTTGCTTTTATGAATTAGGGTCCAGTGTATCTTCTCTTTCTAAAAAAAAAAATGTATTCACCCTATTCAATATCATTCTAGGCAAGGGAGCCTAGAATGATATTTATTTATTTGGTGCTTTTTACCCCACGTTTTCCCACATAAGCAGGCGCAATGCGGCTTACATTAAGTCAAGAGTATACAATTCAATATAGAGATGGCACAGAAACAGAATGTGACAGGAGGGGAAGGTAGCGGGATGACACGGGCAAAGGACTGGGGTGAAGAGCCAACAAGTGGTAGAGGTTAAACAGTGGAGTAGCCAGGGGAATAAGCCTTGGCGAATAAGAAGGTCTTTAAGGACTTCTTGAACTGCCGATGGTCGACAAGCTCCTTAAGCTATCGTGGCAGGACATTCCAAGATTGTGTGCTGATGAAGGACGAAGCAAAGAGTCTTGTATTTTACATGCCTGCAGCTGGGGTAATGAAGATGGAGGTAAGTCCTTGCAGAGCTCTGGGCATTTCTAGAGGGCAGGTCGATTAGAGTAAGCATGTATTCAGGGGCTTCTCCATAGATTATCTTGTGTGTAAGTGAACAGATTTTAAATGTAATACGGTCCTTGACAGGGCGCCAGTGTAGTTGAAAACGGAGCGGCCGAGCAGGAACAAAGCGTGATTTCCCCAGGATAAGTCGTGCGGCTGTGTTTGAGCCGTTTAAGAATATAGTCCCGGCAACCGGCATAGATCCCACTGCAGTAGTCTATATGGGACAGGACCAGCCAGTGAATAAGGGTACAGAATAGCTCCCGTGTTAAGAAACGCCTGATACGCTTCAACCTCCACATTGCATAGAACATACGTTTTGTGATGATTTGCACTTGATCGGGTAATATGTAAGATTTTTCAGGAAATATCCATAATCTAAAAGCTTAAATGTCTCTCTCAGCAGTAAACAAGCCAACATATCTACAGAAACCAACAACCCTGCAATATTCAAAACAGGAATAAAATTGTTGGCGACAAGCCTATCTTCCATACTTTAAACTGTCTCTGTGTTGGTGACAGTAATGTATTTGTTTCAATGTGATGGTGAAAATAACGTGTCAAACATATTACTTGCCTATATTTAAAAACTATAGTTAGTATTTTGTTTACCCATACAGCATCCCAAGATATACACCTATGACAAATACTTCCAGAACATGCTCTCTCACTTGCACACTCCCTGTGACATCTCACCCTCTCATCTACGCAGATAAAAAGCTCAACTCTTTCTGTGGAAGCATATATGTACATCATATCACTTATTCTCAAGACACATACACTACCAATTACAGCTCAACCCCATTATAACACGAATCCATTAAACAGGTGGCTCCCGATTAACTGCAAATGATGCGATATTGCAACACTGAAGCAGTCTCCACCCACTCGGAGCAGAGCACATCATCCATACCTCAATTCTACATCCTTGGGTCAAAGAAATATCACACAAACGTTAAAAAAAAAGTATAGTTCAGAAGAAAAAAAAAATTGCTGTGCTCAATAGAATCAAATCTGGAGTTCAGCAAACCCAAGTGGCTAGAGACCTAGAAGTTAACGAGTCAACAATTTGTGGATGGAAAAAAGGAGAAACTTTGTGATGCAGCTAAGTCCACAGAAACAGATGATGGAGTAAAATGAAAATATTTGCGGATACCTCAAGACAACCAGTTGGTTTGTCCAAGATCCGAAGGCACTCCTCTACCTGGACCCCATCTGCAAACGCAAGCCAAAAAATTTCACAGAGAACTTCAGAGAAATGGGTCCATGTCATTTACGACAAGCAGCAGATGGCTAAATCGCTTTAAAAAGGTGACAAGGGGTAACCAAACCACTTTTCTGGAGCGATACGTTCAGCTGACGATGAGGTCGCATGCTCGTACCCCACCCAGCGCCAGTAGATAATTGGAGATGGAGGCTATACCACAGAACAGATTTATAACTGTGACGAGACCGGACTGCGTTATAAAGCATTACCGAATACCACTCTGGCTTTTAAGAATGACGATCAGCGAAAGCGAGGCTTCAAGAAAATGAAGGACAGAGTGACTATTCTCTTATGTGTTAACCAAACAGGAAATCACAAAACTGAAGCCAATTTGCGTAGGCAACTTTAAATCACAACTGCGCTTCCACCATGTGAACAGGACCTCTATGCCTATGAGTTTAGCAAAAATGCATGGATGACTTCCAGCATTTTCGAGAACTGGTTTCATCAGCAGTTTATACCCAAAATACGTAAGCACTTGCGGCAACAAGGGTCCGATGCCAACGCTCTGTCATTGCTAGATAACTGCTCTGCCCACCCGTCTGCCACCAACGTAATAAGCAGAGATAGCAAAATCTGAGTCAGCTACTTGCCCAAAAATACATCTAAAATACAGCCGCTCTATCAAGGTATCATATCAACGTTCAAGATGAACTTCCGAAAGACACTAATAAAGCAAATAATCACGAGTGAGGATTCAGTCACTGCATTTTGAAGAAGCTAAACCTAAAAGAAGTTTTTTTTTTACATTGGTGATGAAGTCTAGGATACGATCACAAAAATCTGTGTTTACCATGTTGGAGAAACCTATCTGGTACTAGTATAGTCCATGATTACTCGAAAGTAGCCAGTGACAGCGATGAAAAGAATGCCTTTGAAGGCTTTACAGAGGAAAATGATGCCACTGAACAGTTTCTGGAAAGATCCACTTCTGAGGGCCTCATGGAAAAATGACATGGCCAATGCAGAAAGAGTGCTGGAAGCATTCATTGATAGGTATATTGGGGCCACCATAGAATCTTGGATAGATAGGGATAACAGCTGTCCTACATATCAGCACACAACTGATTCGGAAATAAATCAATGTTACTGGCGAAAACCATGATTTGGCTGCAACCGAAGATGACAACGATGAGG
Source organism: Microcaecilia unicolor (assembly GCF_901765095.1). Lineage (NCBI taxonomy): Eukaryota > Metazoa > Chordata > Amphibia > Gymnophiona > Siphonopidae > Microcaecilia > Microcaecilia unicolor. Next base: position 190,363,395 of record NC_044041.1, read on the forward strand.
AACCTGAGCCGTCGCCTAAGATCACAGAGGCATTTACAGGCTTGCAAACGGGACTGACAGTAGATTCTCTTTCAGTTTTACAATTAAAACGCTTGATTTAAGTCATTAAAAAGAAGCAAAGAGACACAATGAAACAGTCAACCCTTGATATTTTATTAAACAAGATATTAACCACATTAAAGTAGACTCTAAGGTTTGCTTGTTTATGTATGCTTTGATGAGACACACTTCATTTGTTTGAATAAATTCGGAGTGCATTATGCTTTCCCTTTTCAATAAAGATTGAACCATGGTTTATCTATAAATAATTCTCACCTCAAACATTCTGAAGCTCACTCTGTGGCAGGGAAACACTGAAGCCCTGCACTGTTGGTAGGCTAGGCTGTCAGCACCACTCACTGTCACTCATAGACCTGCCCTCAGCCATGCCCCTTCCGCACATAATTCGCAACCCCAACGTTCTAATGAAGCTGCAACTTCCGAGGTGGCATAGATCGGAATTTTTCCCCATGAGTGTCTGCCCTGCTCTCGCGTCACAACGTGATGACGTCGAGGGCGGGGCTATGACTCAGCGAATCGCACCGCTCAGCCCTACACCCCCCCCCACTTTGCCACCGCTACCACCCTCCACCCCCCCTCCAACGTCGCCGCACCCAGTACTCAAGCCTCCACCACATCTCCGCCGCTCCCCCTCTCCCTCCGTCCGACGTCAGCTGTGTTAAAAAGGAAGCGGGGCACCGCACGCAGCCATCGCCTGTCAGCTCTGCATCCTCTCACGTCACTGCTCCTGCACTAGAACCCCGGAGGAGCGCAGCGACATGAGAGGCGAGAGCAGGAAAACCTTGCTAGCGCCCGTTTCATTTGTTTCAGAAACGGGCCTTTCTTACTAGTATACAATATTGTTAGTACTTCAATTGTCTTTTTTTTTTTTTTTTTTTAATTGTGAGCCCTCCAGGAACAGACAAGTACCTACTGTACCGGAATGTATTAGACACCTGCAAGCCTGAAGGCCATTAAAGACGTGTACATTCCGGTACAGTAGGAATTTTTCTGTCCCTGAAGGACTCACAATTAAAAAAAAAAAAAAAAAAACAACCCAACAACTGCTGGGATTGAGCTCGAGTCCCCTGGTTCTCAGCCCACTACTCTAACCATTATGCTACTACTACTTAGCATTTCTATAGCGCTGCCAGGGTTACGCAGCGCTGTACAAGTTTAAACATGGGGAAGGACAGTCCCTGCTCAAGAGAGCTTACAATCTAAAGGTTACAAACTATGTAGTCAGTGTAGGTATCATGAATGGGGAAGGTGGTTAGGCGCCAAAAGCAAGGGAGAAGAGATGGGCTTTGAGTAAGGAGGGAGGGCGCATGGCGTATGGGCTCGGGGAGTCTGTTCCAGGCGTAAGGTGATGCGAGGCAGAAGGGGCAGAGTCTGGAATTAGCGGTGGCAGTTGCCTTTTAATACTCACAATTGAATCCACAACTGCAGCCCCCCGCCCTGCACCAGCTGTTACCGCTCTGGGAGAGGAAGCGCATTTTCAGCAGGGCAGAGATGTCCGACTCTCAGCTACAAGATACCTGGGAGGCCCACAGTACCCATAATCCCATGTTGTTCTCGTATTGATTGGCCAGAACGGCAGCTATGTGAATCCAAGGACCCGATGATACTACTACTACTTAGCATTTCTATAGCGCTGCCAGGGTTACGCAGCGCTGTACAAGTTTAAACATGGGGAAGGACAGTCCCTGCTCAAGAGAGCTTACAATCTAAAGGTAACAAGCTATGTAATCAGTGTAGGTCTCATGAATGGGGAAGGTGGTTAGGCGCCAAAAGCAAGGGAGAAGAGATGGGCTTTGAGTAAGGAGGGAGGGCGCATGGCGTATGGGCTCGGGGAGTCTGTTCCAGGCGTAAGGTGATGCGAGGCAGAAGGGGCGGAGTCTGGAGTTAGCGGTGGTGGAGAAGGGTACAGATAGGAGTGATTTGTCCTGAGAGCGGAGGTTACGGGTGGGAACATACGGGGAGAGGAGGGTAGAGAGGTATTGGGGGGCTGCAGATTGAGTGCACTTGAAGGTCAATACGAGAAGCCTGAACTGTATACGGTAGCGGATCGGGAGCCAGTGAAGCGACTTGAGGAGAGGGGTGATATGAGAGTATCGGATCACGCGGTAGATAAGACGTGTGTTGGAATTTTGGACAGATTGAAGGGGGGATAGGTGGCTAAGCGGGAGGCCAGTGAGGAGAAGGTTGCAATAGTCAAGACGAGAGGTAACGAGCGAGTGGACGAGGGTTCGGGTGGTCTGTTCAGAGAGGAATGGACGAATTTTGCTAATATTATACAGGAAGAAGCGACAGGTCTTAGCTGTCTGCTGGATATGGGCAGAGAAGGAGAGGGAGGAGTCGAAAATGACTCCGAGATTGCGGGCTGAAGAGACGGGGAGGATGAGGGCGTTGTCAACAGAGACGGAAAGTGGGGGAAGAGGAGAAGAGGGTTTGGGTGGAAAGACAAGGAGCTCAGTCTTTGCCATGTTCAGTTTCAGATGCCGGTTGGACAGCCAGGCAGCGATGTCTGAAAGGCAGGCCGAAACTTTGGCTACCCTTCAACTCTGCATTGAAGTCTATTCAGAAGTTTTAATTTAAAATACCATGAACAATCACAATTCCTGAAACTATTTGCTATTTTCACATTGGGAGGAAAAGAGGTGACTTGCCTTAACCCCTCCAGTGGGTAACTGCTCAATCAGAGCTCCTTTCTGTAACCTGGACTGTCAAATACCAGGTCTTAGTAATGTTTTCTCTTTTTGAATATAGATGACCCTTCCCTTTCTGAAGTCAGATTTGGACATCCATATTCTGGCCCCTTCCTAGTCCCACCCAAAACACGCCCAGACCATGCCCTTGCCATAAGGGCGTCCTGCAATTTTAGATGGCCACACCTGAAGAAACAGCTACAAAGCTGCATTCTAAGGAGAAATTTGTGATCTTCAAGACATTCTATGAAGATGATATGAAAACCAAACAGAGGATCCACGGCATTAAAGATAGCAGGGGCGTAGCCAGGCAGCCAAATTTGGGTGGGCCTGAGCCCAAAGCAGATTCAGTCCCTCCTGGCTCCCCTCCACTCTGCTCTCAGCCTCTCCCCCTACCCTCAAACACAAAATATTAAATACCTGAGCTGGTGGGGATCCCCAAACTGTACCAGCTGAAGATTTTCTCCTTCTCGAGCAGCCAGTGCTCTTCCACACAGCAGATGGCAGCGCTCGACTTGAGCCGACGCTGCTGACAGTAGTCCATACATGCTCAGTGCCTCCGCCTGGTGAAAACTGAGAATGTGCAGAGGGGCCGGTGTGTGGTGCCAGTTGCCGTTTGGAAGAGCACTGGCTGCCTGAGGAGGAGGAAATCTTTAGGTTTTGGGGATTCCCACCAGCCACAGCAAGTATGCCACAATTTTGGGTGGGCCCGAGTCCACAGCCCACCTGTAGCTACACCACTGTAAGATAATGGCCAAGCAGAGCTGAAATAAGCTTCCAGGAGGTCTATGAAAGGTATCAAATTTGTTCTTTTGGACACAGCCAAAAGCTTTTTTATTTCCTGATGCTACGGGAATCGCTGGAGGGGGTAATTGTTTAATATAATGTGTATTATTTTATTGCAAACCATTTTGAATCAGTATTCAGGAAGATAGTTATGTAAAATGTTTTGTAAATAACATTTATAAGAAAATTTATTCCAGACATTTTCTGAATATCTCACTTCGAGCTACTATTTATGAATTTGTTTCATTGCATAGGAAAAGTCAAGACATAGCTAAAAGGCCCTTTTACTAAGCTGTGGTAACAAATGGGCCTTCATGCCCTTATGTGGGTCATTCCTGAATGCTAAGCCCATTTTTACTGCAGCTGTAAAAAAGATTTTCTATTGATTTCATTAATGTCCATAATGTAGTGAGTCACACCACCCTTTACTGCACCTGCTACCCGGATGAGCTAATGTCCATAATGTTGCCATTACAGCATGTGAAGGTCCACCAAGGCGGAGGAACACGAAGATCCCACAAAAAGCAACAGTGAAATGGAGGGAGTGGGAAATGGACCAGGCTGACCAAGAACAAACAAGGAGACTTCAAATGAAGGTAAGACGCTTTACTGGTGAAGACTCGACACAGCACCGTGTTTCAGCAGCGAGCCTGCTTCAGGAGTTTTTATATAACACTAGTAAAAGAGGCCCGTTTCTGACAGAAATGAAACGGGCACTAGCAAGGTTCCATGCCCCCCTCCCTACCCCCCTCTCTCTCCTTCGAGTTCCAACCCCCCTCCCCTCAGAGTTCCATGCCCCCCTACCTCCCTCCCCATTCCATGCCTCCCTCTCGCCCGAGTTACAGACCCCCGTGCCTCCCTCCCTCTCCCCTCCGAGTGCAAGCACGACCTGTCCGCCTGCCCATCGCCTTCCTAAGTGCCGGTTGTAATTTAAAACTTGTTACAGACCCCCACACCTCTCTCTCAGTGGCAGTCTGACCTGCGTTGGCCGCCCTGTTCTCGCACTCCTGTGCCTGCCCCTCGCCTTCCTGCGTGCCGGCTGTAATTTAAAAGTTCTTACCTCAGTGTACGCCGGCAGCAGTGAAAGTACAGCACGCACGGCGCTTCAGCGTGCCTTCTCTCTCAGCTCTGCCTCTGGTCCCGCCCTCATTGCCTGTTTGCAGAAGGGCGGGACCAGAGGCAGAGCTGAGAGAGAAGGCACGCTGAAGCGCCGTGCGTGCTGTACTTTCACTGCTGCCAGCGTACACCGAGGTAAGAACTTTTAAATTACAGCCGGCACACAGGAAGGCGAGGGGCAGGTGCAGGACAGAGAACAGGGCGGCCAACGCAGGTCGGGCTGCCACTGAGAGAGAGGGAGGGAGGGCGCGGGGGTGTGGAACTCCGAAGACAGGGGGGCATGAAACTCGCAGGGGGAGGGAGGGAGTGGCCAACGCAGGTCGGGCTGCCACTGAGAGAGACAGAGGGAGGAAGGCATGGGGGTGTGGAACTCCGAAGACGGGGGCATGGAACTCGCAGGGAAGAGAGGGAGCGGCCAACACAGGTCGGGCTACCACTGAGGGAGGGAGGCGGGTGGCCCTGGAACTCGGAGGAGAGGGGGTGCGGGCCCGGAACTAGGAGGACAGGGGGAGGGAGGGGGGCGATTCTCCGTCGATTTAATCCTCACCTCCAACGTTCTTTTGCTGGCTGGTGCTGATTTTGCTTTCCTCTCATTGATCCGTCCTCCTCTGTCATGATGTTCTGACACGAGGACAGACCAATGGGATTGTGTTACGAACCCAGGCATCCAGACAGAACGCTGGAGGTGCAAATTATTATATAGGATATGTAAAACCATCAAAAGGTCAATAAACATTGGTACAAGCAGATGTTGCAAAACGGCCTTGAGAAAGGCCTTTGTTGAAAAAAAACTGGAAATCTGGCGTGAAATGAGCTGCCTCTGCTCCAAGTCTTACCACCATTTCAGGTCTACTCGTTTGTTCTCGATCAGCCTGGTCCATTTCCATTCTTAAATATTACCACCAACCTATTTTATAGGTGGAAAGGGCTCCCGCATTTTTTTTTTTTGAGATGCATTTTCAACTTAAATTAACAACCAGCTTCCCTTAGCAGCGTAGCAGGACCATGGACCGGTTGGGTCTCTGGAAACACCAGCGAACTGGCTTTTCTCTCCTGTAATTTCCTGTTATCAATGGAGTTCCTTTTTCCTCCTCGCCTTTGGATATACTAGTATGCATACGCTGCTGCTCAGAAGGTATCCGATGAGCAGTAGAGTAAGAATTCAATAAACTTAAAACTTATACATGCGCTAACCAGTTAGCATGCAGTAACATACATGCGAAAACTGGTTAGCACAGGAATGCCCAGTCTCTGCCCCTATCACACCCCTCAAAAAAATTAGAATGAGGTTAATATGTAATATGTATTGTAATTCTGTTACCCGGAAATGGCAACCGCCATTACGGCAAATGTAAGCCACATTGAGCCTGCAAATTGGTGGGAAAATGTGGGATACAAATGCTACAAATAAAATTTTTAAAAATATGTACATATCTGCAAACCAATATGGAATCCGTTCGCATGTTCCACTTTAGGCTTTTTTGCTGTGTTAACGCATCTTAGTAAAACAAGGCCTAAAGTAGCGCGGGGTACAAATGTAACAAAAAAAAAAAAAAAAAAGTTGGAAAAGCCATTCAAAACACAGCAATATAAAGTTGTGATAAAAACCATTGATATGGTAGTCTCTAGCCTATAAAATCAGGTATGGAAACTCTACAGTATACCTGACCGACTGGGTGATACTTCTTTCAAATACAGTTATGAGTACAACTCGCAATCAAATGCTACTCAGTTTTCCTTCAGTGACACAAGTTAAACAACAGCAAGTGTTCGACTGTTCGATACATTGTCCGATAGTGTCGGTGTGGAATTCGTTACCAGTACAGGATTCATGCTTAACAAAAAAACAAAAAGGCACACAACTGCTTACAAAACAGTAGATGAAAAACAACAAAGCAGTGGAATCAAATGTATTTATTGGAACAATACCCGACTTATCTGCTACTTCCAACTAAACTGATATGCATTAGAATGCTAATGCATATCAGTTTAGTTGGAAGTAGCAGATAAGTGGAACTAGATTTTGGAACTACTAGTGTGTATGATATATTTACATACACTTTTGATAGTTTATACCCCTGACGCAGCCTGAGGGCGAAACGTGGCCACGTCGGGTATTGTTCCAATAAATACATTTGATTCCACTGCTTTGTTGTTTTTCAGGATTCATGCTTTACTAAATTATTTCATTTTTCAACAAGAAATTAAAACCAATTTTTTCACTAAATACCTTTCATATAATTATAATATTACAATTGCTGTATTTTCTGTAACATTTGTTTTCCTATATTATTATTCTGTTATGTTGTTTTGTAATCCACATTGAACTTTTTGGTATTGCAGAATAGAAGAACTGTATAGCACAGCATGGCTAGAAAAAAAAAATTAAACTTGTTTGCAAACATCAGGAAGTATTCAAATCTAATGGTATACAAAAAAAAAAAAAACAACCACCCCAAAATGTAACCACTACCCTACCTAGAACAAAAGCTTACTTCTAAGACTACTAAAAAGCAGGTCAAACTGGATCTATGAGACTGCTAGCTTAGAAATAACGCAGGTATGGCTCAGAAATTAAGCTCAGCGCCCTGTAAACGAGACTGTTTTTCCAATAATCGATAACGCAATGCCGAGACATCCAAGCAGAAGTTTAGAAGAAGAAACAACAACAACAAAACAAGGAGGTGTGGTCTGGCACGTGAGACCTCCCATGCCATTAGTAAATATGCTTTTGGAAGCTACAGTCACCCTGCTGCCTCACAAGGGAATTCCCTCTCCAGGAACGGAGTGGGAGGGGCCAGGCAGCTGCATGGCCCTGGCTATTAGAAAAGCTGAAAACGAAAGATTATCAGTGGAGGGGTGGGATGGGTTTTTTTTTTTTGCACGACTCTATATGCTAAACTACCAGGAAGGGAACTAAACAGTCCAGACATGAAATGCTTCTCTAATGCAAGATTTCGTAGTAATAACATCCACACACAACCAATAATCGCTGCAGTATATGCTCCAGATACTATTTATTTACTAACATCTGACTGTGTGTCACAAATCGCACCACTAGGACACCTATAGTTAAGAGAAGGCAACTACCACCCCTCCATTTTCAAAGCAATCTCACGTTGTGTAAATCATAAAAAGCTTAGCCTTGGACTTCCTCCACATACTTTATCTTTACGTCTGTGCGGATGCATATTTTTAGCGCTCTCTTACCTGCCTTGTATTTCCCTCCTTAGCATCTCTCTACCTCTCGCCTCCACGCTTTGCCATTTTTATTTTTATTTTTTTACTAGGATAATAAATCTCCCCCTGCCATTGTGCGCTGGGGGTGGCCTGTTGCAGTGATGCTCAGCAGAAAAAAATAAAGCCCGCAAATACCTTTTGCTTGCTTTTCGTCTGCTCCTTCCCCTCGCGCTGCAGTCGAGAGTGAGAGGCTGGTTTTAAATCTCCCAAACTCAAGGGGAGGGAGAAGCACAGGAGAAATGAAAATAAACAGGGCAGCAGCAGCGCGAGCTAGAAAGGGAGCGGGATAACAAAAGAGAAGAGGGGGGGGGTGACGGTGGTGGTACGACGGACGGCCGCTCTCGCCCTCCACGCCCCCCTTCCTCGCAGCCGGCAGCAGGGGGCGCGTCAGCGGGCCGGGGTATCAATGCAGGGCACGAGCGCGCCCTTCTCTCAATAACATTCCCACGCCCACTTTTTTTACCCCTTACCCGGGGAATTTTCTTTCGCCTCCTCTTCGGCGGAGGTCCTTGCCCCCCCGCTCCTCCCCTTCGATCAATATAAACGCGTGGCGCCCACTCTGGTTTTGACCTGGGCGAACGCGCGCGCGTCTCTCTCTCCCTCACCCTTTCCTGGCCGTGTCTCTCTCTACCCCTCCTGCCCCCACCTTTTCAGCGCCTTATTTTTTTTCCCCCTCTTTCTCAATAACATTGTAGTAAAATTCTATTGGTGGAAACGGGAAAGAGGGGCGGGGTAAGGGGCGGGGCATAGGCAGGTCGGTTGCTGGCGCAGGTGTGCGTGCGGGAAGCGTTCTGTGCGGAAGGAGGAGGTTACCAACTCGCATGCGCGCCGGCTGCAGGAGGATGGAAGGGGAGCCGACCGAGGCGGTAAGGGGCGGGGGCGTGGAATGGGTTGCGCGCGCTTTAGCCATTAAGATGCACGTGAAGTCGTGAAGAACGCAAGGAATGGGGTGCCTGGAAGAGGGCCACTAATTTTCGTTGGGAAAGAACATCGGCTCTGTTAATTTATTAAAAGGTTCATGGAGCAGAGAGTAAAGCTCTGATCAGCATTGGGTTTTGTTTAGCTAACTAAACACCATTGCTCTGATGCTCAAAACTTCAGTGCTTGCTTGAACAGCACCGTAAAAATACCACTGGAACAGCATAGAACAATGCTCTAAGCCTTAAAGCTACACTCCTCCCAGGAACTCCGTTCACTGGGTAAATCTCTTATCTGCACCCTTCTCCTCCACTGCTAACTCCAGACTCCGTTCCTTTTATCTTGCTGCACCATATGCCTGGAATAGACTTCCTGAGCCGGTGGGTCAAGCTCCATCTCTGGCCGTCTTCAAATCTAAGCTAAAAGCCCACCTTTTTGATGCAGCTTTTAACTCCTAACCCTTATTCACTTGTTCAGAACCCTTTT